>NC_056744.1:1340164799-1340242299 GCF_019279795.1 Protopterus annectens
TTTCTTCTTAGCCTAGGGCCAATCTCAGTATTATTAGTACTCATAGAGTCATCATTAGAATACATAAGCTTTAAAGCTAAATTCCTGCCAAAAAGTCTAAGATCTAAGAGTAGATCTGTTAAATTAGTACCTGTGGAAGGAATATAGGAGAGACCTCTATTCAATAGAGTGCATTCTGTTGTAGTAAGGGTGTAATTAGACAAGTTAAACACTAGTCCATTCACTTTCTGGTTCATCGATCCATGCTGTTGTTGTCTCCAGAGAACTTCCTCTTCCGTCGCCCCCAGTTGGACCCGCTCATCGGTGACCTTGCCAGAATCTTTGTGGGTAGAGGTAAAAAACTATCAAAATTTAAAGGAGCCATAGTCTTTGATCTCACTCCCATATCTACAGGCACTGTAGCATGAAAGCCCAATTGGTTTGGCGGTGGTGTTTGTCAAGGAGTTGAAAGGGATGGCAGTCCCATAAAGTCAGCAGAAGTAACAGAGGTAGAGGTTGTAGCAGCCATGGCATCATCAGTCGGACCAACATTACTACTACTACTACCAAAAGCCCTTACCTCTGAAGAGCTATTAGCAGGAGCTGTTACAGCAGTTGAAACAATAGTAGTTTCACGAGTAGAATGTGTAGATCTAATTTCACTGCCGCTATGATTAGCAACAGACCTGGGCCATACAAAAACATTACCCGCTGAAAAATCTCAGAAGTCACGTAGGATTTTTTGTTGTTTAGTCTGTTGAAGTCTGTTCCCATAAGAAGTAACATTCACATATAGGGTTGACAACATATTGTAGAAAATTTCACCCTGGAAGCGAGCTGATAGATTTTTGTTCAGAGCCTCCACCTTATCAGTCAATTCTTTCTCAATAGGAGTAAAATAGTCAATCAAAAGAGACATATATTGGAAGCCAACATCAATATTCAAGCTTTGCCACCTCTTTAACAGGTCAGGATGGGTGTCCCCATACGTAGGCATGCACAACACCCGCATGCCACGGGGGACTATGCGATAGTGAATACATGCCTCAAAGTGCCGGCATTGCCAAATTAAACGTTGCAGTTTATATAGATCATTTTCCAAAACCTTTAGAAGCTCCGTGAATTCACTCACATTCCCTGTACTGTTAGGTGGAATGGAGGTAGAAGGACCATCTAAAGTAAGATTTAACAAAGGATTAACCTGTTGTTTGATGAGGTTCTCCCAATGGACATCCAAATCAGTTCTGACCAAGATGGAATACATATCAGGTGATAGCTTTTCAGCCATGTGATTGCAGGTACACCAAAAACCAACGAGAACAATAAAGCAAAAATTATCCTGCTACCCAAAGGTCCAAGCCAAGAAAATACCAAAAATCCAAAACGAAACACAAGGCAGGACCAACAGGCTTAAAAATATATAAACAAATTTATTGTACAATCAATGGATAAGCGATTTCACATGTAAAAACATGCTTCATCAGATCTCAAAGAAAAAACTGTCAGTTTAATTTAAAGAAGTTTAAAATAATGTTGGCCAATCAGATTTGCATAGTTCTAATTAATTAGTTAATTAACCCTTTAGGCAGTGGAGCAAATACTGACTAGAGATATTTAAAACACATTTCATGTTACACAAACAGAAGAAACATATACGTCGGTGCATACATATAAAAGCAACATTATCAAAAGCATGAAGCATGAAACAATATATAGATATAAAATATCTAAATGTGCATCATATAGATAGATAAGCACAAAAATAAAATCAAATAAAATAATAATAACAAAAACAACAACAAAGAAGTCTATGCACCACTGTAACATAATATAATATAGTCTGTGTTTACGTTGTTTATTTTATGGTATTATTTTATGGTGTCATTTCAACACCACTATAGCTGACTATTTCACATTTTCTTCTATTTTATGGTTCCATTCAATGCTGTTATATTTGTATTTTATTTCAAAGGGCGTGCTTCCAGGGCTGGTTTTAAACTAACATGATTGTTGAGCCCTAGAAAAATATGAGTACGAAGTCTAAAAATCCATTTGACTTCCACCAGTTCTATTTGACTATTTAAGTTGTCCCCTCTCATGTTAATGGGCACTAGTTGTAAGACTCTAAAGCTAAACTTATGAGTATTAAAACTAACTATATGTTTAGCTAATGCGTTTTGTTGATTCTGATTGCTGATATCATACAGGTGGTTATAAATCCTGTCTCTTAACCTTTGTGTAGTCTTGCCTACATAAAAACAGGTACAGCAATCACAAGAAGCAAGATAGACCAGGTTTACACTATTACAAGTGGCAACAAACCTAGGGACAAACTTAAACTTTAAGACAGGATGATCAAAGTTCTGTGTAGTAGTTATAACACTACACATCCTACAACGCTTACATGGAAAGGTTCCAGGGGTCAAATCCCTGTCTAACTCCTGGTTCGTAACAGAACACCCCATTACATCCTTACATAAATGCATTTCAGATTATTATTATTTCTCTACGTGAAACACTGGAAATTCCCTACCAATCTGGTAGTGGCAGATATGCAATAGTATAAGAAGTAATGGTACATGTCAAAAAACTATATAGCAGCAAAAGCACTTAGTTAAACAACATTTTTACAAGTTATGCAGGATCCAAATCATTAACCATAAAGAATTTAAACCATTTTTTTATACTGCAGTTAATAATATAGGATAGTAGTGGGGATCAAAGTAACAAGGGACGTTGGTTTGCATTAGTGTTTTCACAGAGAGTTGAAGCAATGGCAGATTCTTTGTCCTTTAAAATATTCTTTTAAGGTTAGTTTAAATTGTTTGGGATGTGTGAATGTTCAAATTTCTAGGGGGAGTCTGTTCCACACAATAGAGGGGTGGTAACTATATAAGCTGCACCCTGCTTTAGACTTGGGCTTATAGATACTTAAGACGTCTTGGGAAGAGCGGTGTAGGTTTCTTGTGGGAGCATAATGGGAGATGACAGAGTGTAAGGCTGGACAATAAGAAGGCTGGTAGATCATAGAATGTATGGTTTGGCACTGAGAAAGGAGCAGGAGGTGTGGCAGTTAAAGCCAGTTCCAGCACTTCAGAGACAGACAGTGGTGGGATTTATAGGATTGTTGAGTAGCAAATCTAGCTATTTTGTGGTAAGTCGACTCTAGTCTTGTGAGAAGAGAGGAGTTGAGGTTAGTGAGGATTTGTGAGCAGTAAGTTAAGCAGGGAAGAAGGTAAGCATGAGCAAGAGCAAGGCTAGCTTCTTGTGTGAGGAATGGTTGTTTCTCTATAATAAGCCTAGTTTGTGGTGAGTTTTACTAATGCAATTATTTATGTGAAGATCAAATTTTAATTGATCCTCAATTGTTACACCAAGGAGTTTTGTGCTACTCTCTACTCCTATAAGGGATGTTGTTAAGGGAAAGGATAGAAAAGGAGGCCCTCATATGACTGAGAGTTTTTGGGAGTAAGAGTAGTAGGTTTTTTTTTTTTTGGGTCGAGGATAAGTTGGTTGTTGGAGAGCCATGTTTCCACTGAATTAAAGGAAGACTGGGTAGTGGTTAAGAGTTCAGAGGGTGACTTAGCATTGTTATCTACATACTGGAGAATAGATGAGTGTGGGCAGGAGGTACGGAGTAAGTTGGTGAAAATGTTAAAACATAATGGCCCTAGGATAGATCCTTAAGGGACTCCCATTTTTATTGGAAGGGGAGAGGATAGAGCAGTATCCCATTTCACTGGCTGAAGTCTATCAGTAAGATAGCTATCAAACCATCCAGAAACAAAAATGGAGACTCAACTGATATAAAACAGCCAAAAAATCAAAATATCAGTAAGGGAAGACCGCAACCACCAGTTTATTAACGTAGACAAACTGCAATGAAACGTTTTCGTCAAACCAAAATTTTGACTTCATCAGATACACATTAAAACCACAAGGTGTCTTATATATATATAACACAATTAATCATTCAATAATTAATCTGAATCTCTTAAAGCGACACTGGTTTGAAACCACATTAAATTACACTAAATATATCAAATTTTATAATATACACATTGCACAATTAAAATATATAAAACATTAAAATACTAATATATTTAAAAATATACTAAAATGCCAATGTTATTGCCTAATGAAATTTGTATAAAACACAGAAGAAAATATATCAATTATACCCTGCCAGCTTTTAATTTAAGCAGAGGCATAATAGATATAGTGTCATTCAAACCTGGAACCTTATTTGCTTCTAATAAAATCTGCCAGTATGTTTCTCTGTGTTCCAACTTTACCTCCCAGGGACCACCACGATGGTCTCTAACCATTGTTTCTAAGACAAAAAATTCATATCTTGCCCTGGTGCAAACTGAAAGATGTCGATAGAGGGCATTGTTAACATTTTCCTTCTGTATTTCATAAAAATGTTAATAAATTCTCCTCTTGAGCGATCTTTCAGTTTTGCCCACATAGAATGCTTGACATTCTAGGCAAGTTGCCAAGTATACAACTCCCTGACTATTGCAATTGGAAAATTTGGTAGACTTAATCAACCTATTTCTGGCTAAAAGGAACACTTTATCCGTGTGGGAAATATATTTACATTGTGGGCATGTACCACACCTAGATGTACCCTTGTGCTTGTTGGAAAATGTGTTAATATTAGGTTCATATTCCAATAGGCTTTTAATATTGTTCCCCCTATGGAATACCGTCCTGACATTCTTTCCTTGCAAGTTGTTAAGGTCTGTAATTTCCTTAAAAACATCCCATTCACGTTGAATAATGTTTTGAATAATGCCAGAATTGGCACTATACTCAGTAATAAAGGCTTTGTAAAAGTCTGTCTGGAAATCCTTGGGCCCCGAAATTTTTTCCAATTGTCCTAAACCTAATATAGGTCGATATTTATTGTTTCTACCCTCATTGACCTCTTGACAAATACTGTTAAAATCATCAGGGTAGCCCTTGTCCTGAAACATCTCAGTAAGTCTGGAACATTCTAAATGATAATCTATGTCATCAGATGTCATACGGGATGCCCGAACAAACTGGCCTTTAACAATCCCTCTTTTTTGATGTCTGGGATGTGAACTTTTATAGTGAATTTAACTATTGGAAAAAGTAGGTTTTCTATAGATGATAGATCTAAAACCATCCTCATAAATACTTAGGGACACATCTAAGTATTGTACCGTTCCTAAATGTACTTGATGGGTCAAACTCAAAAAATTAGTAGTGGAGTTTAAATAATTCATAAAGTCCACTATGGTGTCATTACTTCCTGTCCAGAACATACAAATGTCATCCAGGAACCTAGAGTAAAATATCCAATTGTTCTTGTATTCACTATTTATAACATATTTCTTTTCCCAAACTGATAAAATGATGTCAGCATAAGTGGGTGCACAATTGACACCCATAGCTACTCCAGAGGTCTGTTTAAAATATTCACCTGAAAAATAAATAAAATTGTTGTGTAATACTAAATCTGTCAACTCCAAAATTAGAAAGATGTCATTCTCACTAGCCTTAGGACACTCCCTAAGGGCCTCTTCAAGCCAAATGAATCCAGTCTCATGAGGTATAACCGAAAAAAGGTCAACTACATCTATTGTAAGAAACCGCAGGTTAGGTACATTAAACTCCAATGTAATTTTGCTCAAAAATTCCCAAGAATCCTTTAGTAAATAATTTTCCTTAGGCCACAAGAGTTTAAATTTCCAATCCAGAAATTTTGAAAGGGGTGAAATCTTGGACCCCTGAGCAGCAACAATGGGCCTTAGGGGTGGGTCCGTAATGTCCTTATGAACCTTGGGTACCCCAAAAATAGAGGGCACCCTAGGGTTTTTGTTTTCTAAATAACTATATACACTGTAATCAATAACTCCCTGATCAAACAAATCCTTGATTGCTATATCTATTTTTTTATATGAAATATGTATTTCATTAATAGAAACAGGGGTGTACCGTAAATCATCATTGAGTACTGAATGCATTTTAGTTTCATAAATAATTTTGTCCATAAGGACCGTACCACCCCCCTTGTCTGGCTCCATGACTCTAATGTTTGGATTGTGGCTCAGTTCAAAATGTAAAGCATTTTCTTGCGTGGTCAAGTTGGCAGAGTATCTATTTTTTCCGGTGTAATTTCTTATTTGTTGTTCTATTCTGTTTTCTAAATTCCTTAGTTGAGGGTGTAAAGGAGGATTGTAAGTACTAGGCCTAACAGGAAAAGAAGAGTTAGCCTGTGTACTATTACCTAACAAGTTCTCTAAATTTAGCTTTCTAATGAACATTTTGAGGTCCAAAATGACCTTAGTTGTATTACTATTTCTTTGTGGTACATATTTAAAACCTTTTGTGAACAAGTCAGAAAATGTATCAGTAACTACAAGGTCACTGTAATTATATATGTGGTACCCTGCTCTACTAAGGACACAAGCATTGTCACAATTTTGTTCAACTACAATACCTAGTGTCCCTTCTGCCAATTCTGGTTCCTGTTCTGATTCACATTCCTGTTGTACCCCACTCCCCCCCTGTAAGGGTGATGTACCGGGGAAAAATGGTTAATATCCTGTTGATTACGCTGGTTGCGTATTCTCTCGGACCTCCTAAGAAGTGGTTCCTGGCCCTGATCCACTACCTCTTCATCTTCATAATCCTCACCCACAGGTGTAGAATCAAAAACATAAGGATTATTATTATATCTATTTTTGCCAAAACGTATAGGTGGAGGTGCTGGATACTGGCATCCCTCCTGATATTCCTTAATGTCCCTACTAAGTTTTTTGTACTTTCTTTTAAGTATTTCATCACATTTTTTATCAATCTGTGTTCTAATATTGTAATATTTTTTTCTTTTCAGATTCAACATTAAACAACAAATCATTAATCATAGCTTGGTTATATCTTTCTATGTCTTTATGCAATTTAACAATATCTTTTTCATTTCTGTTAATAATGACTTGTACAATTTCAAGTCCACAATTGTCAAAAGCTCTAACCAAGTCTTTGTGAAAGTCACTACCAACCATAACATTGTTGGGATATTTGAACAAACGGAGCCCCTTAGGCACAATCCATTTTTTGAGGCACTCATTCAGGTACATATTATCCAGTTGCAAACTTTTGTACCTGTATAAGGATGCCTGTAGTGCGCCAGGGAATCCGAAAAGGTCCTGCTGTCATCTGTAGTACTGGAACTGCCTTCGTGAAATTGAAAAATAGGTTTGCCCTGAAACCAGTCTTGAAAGGACAAGAATGGTATTTGTTGTTCATTACCCAAACCAAGATTTTTGTCCGGACCGCTGTTAGAAGCTCGCATAGCTTGTGGCGTCCTAGAAAAATCCGTTGATGGTATACTACTTCCGCTCTCTGGTTGGTGGACCATACCATTTTCATGTTCAACCACGGGAGGTGCATTCTTGTCTTGGCCTCCCATGTAGATAATATCACTGTTGCCTGTTACAATAGATTTAAGCCCTTGACCCAAAGGTAAAAGAAGGTCAATAAGTTGACTCAATTGACCAGTCAATTTACGTATTTTGCCCACTTCTGAGCGAAAAATAGATTCAGATAGATCCGTGAATTTGGTCTCCCCCAGACGAGTTTCCATACCGAAAATCAACCAAAAGCAAAAACGGAGACTCAACTGATAGAAAAGAGCCAAAAAAATCAAAATATCAGTAAGGGAAGACCGCAACCACCAGTTTATTAACGTAGACAAACTGTAATGAAACGTTTTCGTCAAATCAAAATTTTGACTTCATCAGATACACATTAAAACCACAAGGTGTCTTATATATATATAACACAATTAATCATTCAATAATTAATCTGAATCTCTTAAAGAGACACTGGTTTGAAACCACATTAAATTACACTAAATATATCAAATTTTATAATATACACATTGCACAATTAAAATATATAAAACATTAAAATACTAATATATTTAAAAATATACTAAAATGCCAATGTTATTGTGTAATGAAATTTGTATAAAACACAGAAGAAAATATATCAATTATACCCTGCCAGCTTTTAATTTAAGCAGAGGCATAATAGATATAGTGTCATTCAAGCCTGGAACCTTATTTGCTTCTAATAAAATCTGCCAGTATGTTTCCCTGTGTTCCAACTTTACCTCCCAGGGACCACCACAATGGTCTCTAACCATTGTTTCTAAGACAAAAAATTCATATCTTGCCCTGCTACTGTAGCTGGGGAGAAATTTACGTTAGACAGTTTGTATACTAGCAGAGGGTGAGAAACAGTATCAAAGGCCTTTGAAAGATCCAGGAAGAGACAGGATATACGTTTGTGGTCATCTCTGGCCAGGAAAATAGTATTGAGAAAGGACAGGAGACCAGTGTAGGTGATATGTTTTGGTCTAAAGCCATGTTGAGTAGGAGTAAGTAGGTTTTCCTGAGAGAGATGTTGCATGGCTTGAGTTTGTATGAATTTTTCTAATATCTTAGACAGAGGAGAGAGGATGGCTATAGGTCTGAAATTTGAGATTTCAGTGAACTTACCTCCTTTATGAACAGGTAGGGTATAGAACTGTTTCCAGATAGATGGTACTTTTGATTTAGAGATAGCGCGATTTATAATGATAGAGATGGGCACAGCTAGTGAGTGTGTAGCTATTTGGAGGAAATATGA
This sequence comes from Protopterus annectens, assembly GCF_019279795.1. NCBI lineage: Eukaryota > Metazoa > Chordata > Ceratodontiformes > Protopteridae > Protopterus > Protopterus annectens. Next base: position 1,340,173,449 of record NC_056744.1, read on the forward strand.
TGGGATGTTGTCAGCAGAAACTGAGCAAGGTTTCAGTTTAGAGAGCAGGGTTCTGATGTAAGCAGTGGACACAGGCTTGAGGGAGAGAGTATTTAGAGAGGTAGCGGTTGAGGAGGAAATTGGACATTTGAGAATATTTATATTGGAGTTGTTGGGATTGAAGAGTTTGAATATAGATTGAATGAGGTAAGTGCTTAAGATGTTGGCAGTATATAAATAGATATATACGTATACAGATATATATATATAAATACTTATCTATATATCTATAACTATATCTATCTACATCAATCAATATATATCTATCTATACACACACAAACACACACACACACACACACACACACACACACATACATACACATATAAAAAAAAGAAATGCATATATGGACACATTATGTGAGAGAATACTATTTTGTTCTACTGGGGCTGCAATGTCCAATGTACTGAAAATGTTTTATGTGCATGTATTGTATTATCTCTGCTTGTAGCCTTCCCCCTTCCTTACCCACTTCTTCATACCTAAATTCTTTTTCTAATTACTTCCACTTCTGTTATGTCCACATGGGCTGAACTTGAAAACAAAGTCTAAATACAAATAAATAACTAAAACTAATGAGTTTGGTAGGCACACAACATATGATTACATGCAGTCTACTGGCTATGATGCATTCATAAAGAATACACAAGCAACTAGTGATGTGAGAAAGATGCCTTGGGATAAGCATGTGCATATCAAATGGAAGTAATGAAGTACAGAGGGAAAACACCCCATGGAGGTGACAAAATTTAATGAGAACAGATGCACTCTCAGTATTCAAACTGAAATGAAAAACTGTTTGTTATTAAGTAATGTGAAGCTACATCAAACTTGTCTGTGAAGGTATTTGATGAAAATCAGATTAAAACAGAACACTATACCACTTACTGCACCACATATTATACCACTCACTGTACCACACACTGTACCACTTACTGTACCACTTACTGTATCACTTACTGTATTACTCACTGAACCACTTACTGTACCACTCACTGTACCACTTACTGCACCACTTGCTCTACCACTTACTGCACCACTTACTGTGCCACTCACTGTACCACTTACTGTACTCCTTACTGCACCACTTGCTGCACCACTTACTGAACCACTTACTGTACTACTAACTGTACCACTTACTGTACCACTTACTGTACTTCTTACTGCACCACTTACTGAACCACTTATTGTGCTTGCTACTTACTGTACCAATTACTGCACCACTTACTGTGCTACTTACTGTACCACTTACTTTACTAACTGTACCACTTACTGTACCACTTACTGCACCACTTACTGTACTACTAACTGCACCACTTACTGTACCTCTTACTGAACCACTTACTGTACTACTAACTGCACCACTTACTGTGAGGTGCAAGGTTGTCACCTCATTATTTCAAGGGTAGCACTAAATACATACCTCTGCAGGACCACAGAAAGGCTAATGTGGGAGGGCACTTGAAGAACAATGAAGCTGAATTTTTCCAATAGGGAGTGCCATAGAAAGAAATGTCATTCATTTCATCTGAAAGGTGACAGCAGACATCAGAACTCCTAAGTAAATGAGTGTGTTTGGCTTTCTTAAGAGACAATGGAAGAACAGGTTTGACAAAAGTAATAGGTTGACAGTTATGCCAGAGGTAGCCTTGACCCCTAAAGGTGTCCTAATTGTGCTACCTGATGAATTTTCATACAACTTACTTCAAAGGAAAGAAATAAATAGAGAGGTCATTATCTGAACATTGAATTATCTGAAATGTTAATTATCTGAATGCAGCCTTCCAAAGTTTTCTTGTAGGAAAAATCATTAAGTTTGAACAGGTAAATGTAATATGTATTCCCTTGTGCATGTTTTTTGAGCTTGTAGCCCAGTCATGAGTGAAAAATATTCTTTATTGTTCACTGGAATCACTGAATGGTTAAAAAGTATATTCCCAGTGTGCAGAAAAAAACAAGATTTTAGAAGTATTTTTCATCCAGTTCAATTATATGTTGGATTATCTGAACAGTTTGATTATTCAAATTACCATAGGTCCCAATTAGTTTGGATAATTGACTCTCTACCATTATAGTGGGTCATTTAGAAGAGGAAAAAAATATTTTCCTCAGGTTCTGATATAAAATTTAAATACATCAACTTCCTACCAAGGAAATGTGCACATATTTACTTAGACTACCATTCAGTATATCAACATAGCATATACATTGATGACTGTACCTTTAAAATGCACATGCATGCATAAATTTCAATAGTTGAAACAGATCTAAGGAAACAGTCTATGCTATTTGAATTGTCATAAACGAAACTACTCACAATGTAGTCCAGTAACTGATTAAATAATGAAATCTGATTAAATGATGACATTTAAATACCCTCCACACTTTGTTGTCCCATCTCACACATTGCCATATTAGCTGATAATTTTTATGACCACTGCAAAACATTCATCAAGGCAGCTTGCTCCCTATAAGACATAAATAGAATACCAAATTCAGTAATATACCCCTATGATTGAAGCAGAGTATACACAAGCTATACAATAATAGAAAGATATTCATAAGCTGTAAAAGCAAACTTAATAAAACCGCTGAAAACAAAAAACAATGCAGAGTGGAAAACTCAATGTATACAGACCCTCAATGTTATTATTAGCACTTTCATTTAAGCATTGCCAAACTTCTTGAAGAACTTTGGCAATGTTTAAACGAAAGCACTAATAATAAAATTGGGCTCTGTATACATCGAGTTTTCTGCTTTGTGTTGTTTTTTTTTTTTTGTTTTGTTTTCAACAGTTTTTCGTTGGTTTGTTTCTTCAGTTTATTCAAACTTAATAAAACATCATTTAGAGACAAAAACTAAAAGATAAACAAGGAACTCAAACACCAAATCTAATCCACTAACAGTATTAATAGACAATTAATAACTATGCTGAGGACAACCTCAAAGCCTTCTTCAACTATGTTACAGGTAATGCCCAGCAATGTTCAGAGATAATACACAACAACAATTACTCTTCCCCTAACAATATAATAAACAAATTCATCCCTAAAATAGCTGCCATATATCTCCATAACTCATCTTAATTCTTAGCATACTCACACTCCTCCCTGATCACCTCTAAGAAAGTCCAGAATGCTCTGTGCATTGCTGACCTCAGTAGCTCCATGGTTCCTGGTAATGTTCCTGGCAGCTGTTTTGTTAGCACTAGGTACTGTGTGGTAGAGTCACTAGTAACCTCACTCTCTCCACTGGACTCCTGCTAGATGGAACACTGTGGTAGTCAACATGATCTGCAAGGGGGGAGACTCTACTAATCCAGGAAAATATAGACCTATAAGCCTTAACAGCCTTAGCCATTTATTACTTATTTATTTAAGTCAGTTAACTAGGGTAGCACACTGACCACAATAGACAATTTGCAGGCACAATCCTTATCCGCGGAGCAATGGAACCCATCAGTATGGAACTTATTAGCAGGGACATAGGTAGTATACAAGGCATGGACCACAACCAGTTTGGGTTTGTTAAAGGTAGATACTGCCTCCATAACTTGGTGAGCTTCCTAGAACATGTGACCGATGCATTATTTTCAGACCAGTAGGTTCACATTGCCTGCCTGGACCTGGCCAAGGCATTTGATACCCTCCTACATCCTGGCATTATCGATCAAAATAAATGCAAACCCTTATGTTACCTACTGGTTAGCAAACTGGATAACTGCAGAACCAAATCTATAAATATGGGACACAAACTCTCTTCAAAGAGTTGTTACCATTGGTGCCCTCAAGACACTAGTCCTAAGAACAGTCTTTGATATTTGCTTTTCTTATGTCAAGCCTGACATCAACAGCCTATGGCTATGGCTGTCCAAGGCTAACATGCACCAATAAGTGATGCCTGGACCAGGGCATAAAACTAAATGCCAAACATGTGGCATTGTGTCCTTTCATTAAACTGTGATTCATGCACCTGTCACACAGGTGATATTCCCTTGAAAGCTGACTTAGCCATTAGGGACCTGGACTCTTTAGTTGACAACAAAATATCCTTTGGCCACCCTGTATCCACTGTCGTCAGTAAATCCTTTTCTTACTAATCACCAAGGATAATTTCTTTTGATCATGAAAAAATGTTATTTCTCACTACTTCTCCTTAGTCTATCACAGGATAGAGTATAATGGCCCATTTAGTGTGTATCTGCCAAAGCATTTCATCAAGATGGTAATCAAGGGCATATCTAATTTGAGTTAGGCAGAACACAATGAAGGATTCTCTCTTTTTTTCTTTTTACTACAGACTTGATACCTCTTAGAAAAATGCAAATGTTCCTTAAAAATTGGTAGATACATTTAGGATGCATGTGTAGGCTCAAAATGGCCCCGGTGGTTTTTAGCCTAGTATATCCCAAGCTGGGTACACTGCATTGATGGGCCCCAGTAATATCTGAGGAAGCTTCCTAATAGCATGAAACATGTCCTATCAGGAGCACTGAAGTCCTGTTTAACTGTAGTCTCCAAATGAGCTTCATGTCACATGAATGGAGAACTGCAACAGTCATCCCTTCACATAAGGGAGGGTATTATGTGTACCCTGGAAACTACAGACCCATTGATCTGACTAGTCTCATATGCAAAGCTATGGAAAGAATTATTATGGAAATGATTATTGATGACATTGAACACCTGTAGACACTGCACCCAGCCCTTTTCAAGGGAAGATCGTGCTTACTCAGTCTGGTAGATGTCTTTGAGAATATCACCAAAGCAATGAATGAGGGGAAATGGTGTATACTGCCTACCTTGACCTGGCCATGGCATTTGATATAGTACCCTATTCAGGCATTGTAAACAAACTCATGGAATTAGACATAAACCCCTATGTTACATGCTGGATTGCCAGCTGACTGTCAGATAGAATCTAAAAAGTTAGAACAAGGGAGTCTACCTCCACATAGAGGCCAGTCACTAGCAGAGTCCCACAGGGCTCAGCACTGCATCCTTTCCTTTTTTGGCATCTACTTCTTGGAATTCAAGGCCAATGATTGGCCTCTGGCTAACCAATTTTGCAGATGATTGCAAATTGGGAGCAGTCATAGAATCCTCCCAAGATAGTAATATCCTCCACAAAGTGCTAATATAGACAAATATCTGGTGCCACAGATACACTTTAAAACTTAATGCCAAGAAATGTATAATAGTACCCTTTGGGAAGTCGGCTACCTCAGGAAACTACCACACTGATAATGCACCCCTAAGAGTACACCCAACAGTTAGGAATTTAGGGACATACATAGTCAGTAACCTAGCTTTCGACCAACATTTGTCTACAGTAGTAAGGAAATCATTCTATGTTGCTCAATTTATAAGCAAGGGTATACTGTCTAAGTCCAATGAAGTCATCAATCCCCTGTATTCAGCACTCATTAGACCAATCACTGAGTATAATGCCCCCTCCAGTATGCACGTCACCAGGCGTGTGCAACAACTTGACCGTCCTCAGAGATTATTCTGAAAAATAATACATGGTATGTTCAACATGTCCTATGTGAACTGCTTCAGAGTCTTCTATGTACTGTGATCTATATCTGGCCTACAGAGCATCTTCTGATCCAGAGTTAATGGACCTTTTGTACATTTACAAAGCAAACAGTGTCTGAAATACTTGATCTAGGCACCTCAATTTCACCTGCAACATAAATAAGATATATTGGAGAGACAGGTATATGTCTCAGAGACTGGCCTTTCTCTACAACAGGCTTCCCATTCAAGTGAAGCAGAGTTCTTCCCAACACTTATACAACCCCAACCAGGATCAGTGGATGAGAAATCATAAATTTATCCCTTGCCTGACAATTTTCACCCTCCTAGAAAAAGGACTGTTCTAAGTGCTTGTCATCTGAAGCCCAAGTTATTTATACCCTATACAAAACCTATGGGATTTAAGGCTTACATTACATTTGGGTAGCATGGTTAGGGTTAAAAAAGCCCTTTAGTATTATTAGCCTACTAATCACAATGATCCTATATCAAACTAAAACAGTTACTGGGTATGTCAAGCATAAGGACAAATAAGGAAAAATGGAGAACCTAAACCATACTGAGACATAGCAGTATAAAAGTACATTTATTATTATCATCAAATTTGAAAAATATAACAGTTATAACTACAAACATAACCCAACTTCAGTAAGACACTTAAAAAAAAGAATCACCAAAAATCCAGTAATCCTCACAGGTGTTGCAATTCAGAATAGGTAAGAATGTCAGACATTTCTACATTTGTGAAGCCAGTCACTAGATATGAGGCATCAGCCAGGCATTATGTGCAGTAAAATAAATAAATAAAATGGAAAGGAGAAAGCAATGATAAACAGGAAACTCTTTGCATAAAATCTTTCTATTCAGTTATGGAATCACTCTATGCATTAGATGTACAAGGAATTCTCAGTTTAAGGAATCAGGAAGTAGTATGACATTAAACCATAGGTATAATCTCTCTACCAAGATCAATCATAGCCTAATAATAAAGAAACACCCATCTTCTAATGCAGTAAGCCAAAAAACAGGAGCTCATTCAGAGCAACATTGGACCTATTGTTATGATCCCGACTCTGCAAACTACTCATACTCCAGAGATTTAATCCCCTTGCAGCTAAACTTCATGAAATAACCTCCTTGTACAACTTGGGAAACAACTCACAAGCCACACCAACTGTCATTACCCCTAAAACCAAACTGCATAGTGATGCATATGTGTTTTCCTCTCAGGCACCTAATTGTGGGCATGTTCTCCTTAGTGACCTAAAAGGAAATTAATACTTAGTCCAAATTCAGAATGGAATGCAAAAAGCACTTCTTTGTCCAAGCCAAATGCTCTTGCGTCAACACAGGGCATACCATCTAAGACACACTGTCTCTATCTCCTTTCCCTTTCTCTTCTCATCTCTCACATTTACTGAGGATTCCCTAATGAATATATATTGTACACTACACTCTAGTTGTTCACTAGAATGTCTACATACAGTTCTTTTTTTTTTATTTACCTAACCTGAACTACTCTGTGGCTGGCATAATGGGTAAGAGGTTTACCTCACAGGTATAAGGTTTGATCCTCACCTTTGGTCACTGTCTGATAATAGACTATGTGTATAATAGTTTGCAGACTGATTGCCTAGTACGAACTTAAAAATGCATATAGAAACGTATACATGTTTTTTTTATAAATAAAGTCTTACATCATTTTTTGTCTCTCTGTGTTTGCATGTGTCCAGAAATCTGCTTCAGTTTTCTACTCAGTCTTCTTTAAGCAAAGTGTATTTTTCTATTTATAATTGTTTAATGGCATAGAGCCCTGATCTCCATGGACCATTCTGAGAATCAGGCCAGAAACACTTCTGGTCAAGTGACTTGCTCAGAGTCACACAGTCAGGCAAAGAAAGCTGGGGAAATCAAACCCTGGACAACTGGACCATTTGCCAGCACCGGGTCTCTTACTTGGAGAAATTTGACATTAAAATGTCACAGTAGAGTCTGCATGTCCTCCCCGCGGTCGAGTGACGGTAAAGACATGCAGGTAGGTGCGAGCATGAATGGGCGTGCCTTTGTTGAAGGTTGGGCATCAGGCTGGCAACTCAGCACCATAAAATCCACTGCCAATCATGAGCGGTCCGGAGTTCCACTGTGGTGACCCCTAACCAGGAAAAGCCGAAAGAGTAAAAAGCTAAAGTGCTTTTTTAAATTTATGCATTAACTGACCACAGATTAGAAGAAAGGTTCAGCAACTCAGAACTGGCATACAAAGTAGAGTACAGGGTTACTAAAATAAGTTAAAAAAATCTGGAACTAATCAGGAGACAGGGAGATGGACAATTTTTGCATTAAATTCCATTTTCTGAACAAGAAAAAGTATGAATGCCTAATATTTTCTAATATTGATGGACTATAAACCTCATTGATTTATCAGTTAAAAGAAAAAAATACAAAGGACATGGCAAAAATGCAATACAGCATTAGGCATGTTCTGCAAATTCAGGGACAGTTGAGAGGTATGCACAAATCTCACTCAACTATAAGAAGTATATATATATATATATATATATATATACACACACACACACACACACACACACACACACACACACACACACACACACACACACACACGCGCACGCATACTCAGCAACTTAATGTTTACTGTATAGTCAGTAGTAGTATATATCAAAGTTTATCCAAAGGAGGAAATGTATACAAATCATACAGAAACTTAACTTGTCCTGTGTGCTTGTTGTGCAGCTATGGGAATAGTATTGTAATCTCAGCTAGCATATGCTGTCCTAGTCTGCTCTCCTTTTGTCCTTGCACCACAAACCCCACAACCTTCTTTTATATTTGAATTATGAAAGCCACATGCACAGTGCTAACTCTTAAACAAATGAATTAAAAAAATGTTACAATAACATTATTTAAGAAAGAAATCGTTTACTTTTCTTAAATAATGTGTTCATATAACAGTGTTCCTTTGTGTTTTTCCTGGTTCTTCCACATTTTCTGATATATTGCGCATATACATGGGACTTACATTCTCACTCTGCACAGTATATCAGTACATGAATCTCTGCTACTTTTTCCTTTTTTGTAAATATGAGGCAAAAATGTGGACATTCTCAAAAACATCCAGACAGTTCAGAGGCACCACAGAGTATGTAGACAGCACAAAAATACAAGGAAAATTAGGTACGTTTATGTTTTTTTTAGTTTTACAGAATGCACTGGATTTTTCTTGTGTTTTGTCTGCCCTTGGTAGTGTATATCATAGAAAGGTCTGGCCACTGAAGTAGGAAGTGGTTACATTTTTTCTATTGATATATGCTCGATTTACAATGAGCAATTTGCTTGGTTGGAGCAGTCTATTTATTCAATATGATTACAGAAGAGCAGAGTGAGCATTAAACCTAATTACTGACTATTATTCTAATTCACTTTAAAAGCTAATAACTGAACAGGTTTGGTTCTGATGTGTACTTTCTAAAACTCTATGCAGTTCCTGACTGTAATTCTCAGTAAATTAACCCCAAGATCAATATTTTAATAAGGCACTTTTCAGAAATCTGAGGCAAAAGACAACTACTGAAACCATTCATCTGGAGCTGCAATAAGCAAAAACAAGGTCATACAAACAGAAAATAACCAGCAGACCAAACTGAACTGTTGAGAAGCACAGGCACGTTAAAATCACTATATCACACATGATTGGCTGAGTACTATTTCAGAAAATCGACAACAATGTTGCTAAATCACAGAAAATTCTTGTCTGAATAACTGATTTCAGCTATACCCCTTTTGTTTATAAAACAGAGAAGCAAAACAACACAAAAAAGGAACAGATTGCAACTAGATCATGCACTGAAAACTTATGTATGCAGTCACTACCGGAAATAAATTGCTCCCTATGCCTACAATTTAGTTTGATTGAAAAAGCCTGCACTAACTCTCCTGACTACCTTCCTGCAGAATATCTCAAGATGGCAGCTGATACCATTGCATTTTTTATATTCATCCTCATTAATAGAGCTATTCTAGAAGCTTATGTTTCAACTCTCTGGGAAAATCCTTCATTATAACGTACACAAAGGTGGCAACTCCATTGAACTGTTCAACTTTTGACCCATTACCTTACTATTACCACTCTCTAAACTCCTTGAAAAATGCATCCACTCACAACTGCCCAACTACCTCCTTAACAATCAACTCCTCACTTCCACACAGCATGGCTTTAGACCAGGACACAGTACTAACACAGCTTTATTATCCTTCACTGACACAGTTAACAAAGGTTGAGATTAGCAAACTGGTTTCCTGTCTATACTGTTCCCCAGTTAACAAAGGTTGAGATTAGCAAACTGGTTTCCTGTCTATACTGTTCCCCTTCACTTTCTTATTCGAAAGATCAGTAAACTTGGGAGTATACCCTTCCACCACCAGCTGATTCACTAGTTACCTCTCTATTAGACAGCAGGCAGTTAAATGGCTATACTCACTCTCTACTTTCCTAGACACCTCAACTGAAGATCCCCAGGCTCCATCCTTGGCCCCATCCTATTTAACATCTTTACTAACAACCTATTTACCGCCTCCCATCATCAGAGTACACTCATACAGTATGCAGATGACTCCACAGTCTTCTGTTCACAGATTCGCTATCACATCTCCAAAAAAATCACCCAAACTGCTTTTACATCCATTGAGAGCTGGCATGCTAATAATCAACTACTCCTTAACCCCACCAAAACTAAACTTAAGCTCTTCACCCCCAAAACATACTCTCTAAACAAAAGCCAATTTACTATAGTCTCACAGAACAATGCCATAATTGAGCACATCTCACACAAAATTAATAGGAGTCCTCATTGATGCACACCTTAAATTCAATCTTCATATACATAGCAGCATTAAGAAACCATGCCAGAAACTTGGAACCCTCTACCAGCATAAACATTTCCTAGACACCCACACTAAATGCACACTAGCTACTACCTATCTCCTACCCTCTCTTTTATATGGAGCCCCAGTCCTCAACAAACCACAAACCTGTCTAAAATCTAAGCTTGAATCTTACTACAACAAAATTGTCAAGTTCGCCACCAATGCTAAATACTCCTTTCGTCACTGAATACCCCATCGCAATCTAAATTGGCTTGAACTTCCACATCACCTTATCTTCATCCAGCTCATCACAGCACATAAAATCATTCATAAAACCATGGCCTGCCCTGCCTTAAATACTATCTTCCACTCTTACACACCATGCAGATCTCTTAGGTCTGAAAACAAACAGCTTCTTCAAGACCACTGCTCCATGAAATCAGCTGGGCATAAGCTATACTTCTCCACAGCTAAAATGTGGAACACACTCCCTTTATCTTTAAGCTCCAACCACATACACACATCCTTCAAACTCACACTTAAAGAACACCTTTCTAAATTCTGGGTATATTCCTGCTCAACCCCAGGATGATATCCCAACCCATACCATGACACAGCCTCCTGTTCGCTGCTCTGCTACTCCTAACTACATCTGCCTTACCCACCTTACTGTTCCCTTTTCTACCTGTCTTCTTCCCTGCTCCTACTCCCCATCCCTTCTTCTCTAAAACAACAATCTGGACTACTTTACTACTTCCCAATTTCTACCCCAATACAAAATGATGTGACAATCACAGACTATAAATGGAAAATTCACTGTAACCATCCTATGTTTGTAACCATTTGTTATATTTATGCTACTGTTTGATGAATATTTTAGTTATTGTTGATGTGTATGCTTGTAACCATTGGTAAAACTTGTGCTGCTGTTTGTTCATTATTGTATCGCTGTTGGAGCTTTTCTCCCCAGGCCTCCACTGAAAATGGGTTCTTTGTGGCCCAGATGGACTTTCCTGGTAAACAAATGTCAAATAAATAAAGTGTGTTGTACAGTCACAAAAATAAACAAATAATCAGCAGCATGATCTGCACGAAGAATTTCACTCAGAAACATGAAACTCAAGGAAGCATGTATTTTTATTATGTATTACAAAAAGCAACAACATTTACATTAAGTTTAAAAAACACTCTTTCACCAAGGGTAGAGCCATTTTTTTTAGTTGTACTCTAAAGTCTAGTATTGCTACCCACCAGTCATCCATGCTACCCCCCTCTCAGATTCATATATTCTACCTCACCCCCAAATGGCAGCATAGTCCCACTGTGACAATCCCCAGTTCCACTTCAGAGTAACCAATTCCACAAATGTCCATTCACACCAAATATTACACTCACTGCAGCTCACATATGGATTTCTTTCTCCTTTGACTACAGTGGAGGAAGTTGTTTGGTGATTTTTTTTTTTTTTTGGCTATTTGAACAGTGTGACAAATCTAAGTAATTCACAATAAGCAGCCCCTTCTGGTGCATTCCAAATTCCAACAAAATGCAATAAGCAGCCTCCTTCTGTTCTAAGCCAAAACACAGACACCTAAAATTGTAGTAACCAACTTCCTAACAGTCTAAGCCAAAAAGCAGCACACAGCACACAAGTGTACATGCTGGGTCAAAAGCCTCATGAATGCATTCTTATCCATTCTATATATGCTCTTTCTGTACTATGCATTTGTATTTCTCTGGAGCTTTTCTCCCCAGGACTCCATTGAAAATGCACTCCTTATAGCCCAATGGACTATCCTGGAAAACAAACTGCAAATAAATAAATAAATAAATAAATAAATAAATAAGTTTTCCAGAACCATAGCAAGGTCATCTGACACCCTATGCAGTTAGCAAATTGCCCTCCAAACTCAAAACTGAGGAGTAAAAAAAAAGCTCTTATGCACAGCTGTAGCAAGCTTATCACTACAAGGGCAGCAACCAGCCTTTACCCTATACTATTGTGTATTTTATTTTTTGCACTGTACATCTAATTTTTCTTTACTATATTTCTGTTTTGTGCGTGTGTGTTTGTGTGAGTGTGGCTTTTCTCATTGGGAATCCATTAAAAAGAGGCTATGTTTAACAGTTGGACTATTCCAATAAGCAAATGTAAAAAAAATAACTAAGACTTGCTTGTTTTTTTGTGCAGTATCTGCTGAGCTTCTTACTAACTGCATAAACACCCTGTCTGTAAGAAGCTTCATAATAGTTGAGGAATCTTAAGAAAAGTTTATAAATAAGTAACAAATTATATATGCATCAAAAGCAGTGCAATGGAAAAGCACAGAACTGAAATAGTGAATCTGTCTGTGAAAAATGTTTTCTGTACTTGTCAGCTGTCTTGCCTTCTGTTTATAACAAATTTTGCATGTCTGTAACTTGTTATAACTGTTACAAATATAGCCCAGATATTTGCAGGGAATTAATCTCTTGTAATAAACCAGTCATATTTGGTACCCATTGCATGTGTGCTCCAACCATCATCATTACCAGGTTACTTTAAAAAAGATTGAAATCCCAATGGAGAGTTGTGCTTATCCGAAGACTGAACTGTTGAGAAAAATCATATCCTGGTATTTATCATGGTTGGCAATGCAGTCATACTCAGCTCTGCCCGCAGATTCTAATAGTCATCCTTACCTTCGACTTTAGTTCGGCTTTGTTAAGGGCAGATCATGCCTACTAAACCTGGTTGACTTCTTTGAGATAGTTACCAAGGCCATAGATGAGGGAAAGGTGGTTCACACAGCCTACCTTGATCTCGCCAAGGTGTTCAACACCATTCCCCACTCGGGAATTATAGAAAAACTCACCACCCTGAACATAAACCCCTACATCACAGGATGGGTTGCCAGCTGGCTTACAGACAGAACTCACACGGTAAGAATAGCGGGCTCCAGGTCTGACTCTAAACCAGTCACAAGTGGTGTCCCTCAAGGTTCGGTTCTGGGACCCCTACTGTTTGGCATATATTTCTCAGAAGTACAGGCAAACACAGGAGGGCTATGGCTAACCAAGTTCACCGATGGCTGCAAACTGGGAGCCATAACTGACTTTCCGGCTGACACGGACATCCTCCAAAAAGGCCTTACTGAGACAGACACCTGGTGTCAAAGTCATGGCCTCAAGCTAAATGCCAAAAAATGCATAGTCATCCCGTTTGGGAAAAACAAAACACCCACAAATTACCACATAGGTGGCAGCCCCCTTAATACAGAAGAGGTAATAAAAGATCTGGGGATCCAGGTAGATAGTAGACAATCATATTGCCAAAGTAGTTAGGAAATCCTTTTATGTGGCCCATCTAATTACTAAGAGGTTCACATCTAGAAATAAAGAGGTTATAGTGCCCCTCTACTCATCACTCATTAGACCCATCATAGAGTACAATGCCCCATTTGGATGTACCTCACAAGACACATCCAACAGCTTGAAAGACCACAAAAGCACCTCACCAAGAGGATTACTGGCCTCAAACATATGTCCTATGCAGCCCGACTGAAAAAACTCCGACTGTACTCAGTGGCATATCGCTTACTCAGAGGTGATCTCTGCCTGACTTACAAAGCCATGTACAACTCATAATTGATGGACACGCTCCACCTAAAGAAATCCAAGTCACTGCGAGCCACGCGCTTTAGTGAGCTCGTCCTCGCCACAACAATAAATAGAACATGCTGGAGGGATAGATTCCTGTCACAGAGACTCCCCATGCTTTGGAACAAAATTCCTAACTACATTAGGCAGAGCCCCTCATTAACACTTTTCAAGAGAAGCCATGACATGTGGATGGGTAACAGAAAATACACCCCTGGGATCACTTCATTGGCTCTGCTTGACAGAGGCTCAGTTAATTAATCAATGGGGTGGCGAAAGCCGACACACTCTGGCTAGGCTTATAAATGCCCTTGGGCAGATAGCCAAGTACCTACCTATGAACCTTTGAACCTATGAACCTATGAACCTTACTAAAACTCCTTCTTGGAAAAAAAAGGGGGAAATGCTGTTCTAGGTTAGCAGACAACAAACAGAAATCATGGTAGCAACATACTAGTGGCAATCAATTCATATTCAGTACTGCGGTTCTTTTCTTTTGCTATGCCTGCCATTGTATTCTATGCAAGGTTTTCTGATGTCACCAAGTTTATATTAACTTATTTACATGTCGTAGGCCAAACATGTTATGTTTTACACCTATCTGCCTCAAGAAGAGATGAAGTGGAAAGTCAGGACTTCAGAACTCGGAACATACAGTAATACATACTATATGGTTGCTGGTTCCATAGTATCAGTAATACTTTTGTTGATCTTCTTTCCCCCACTTTGCTACCTTGAAACAAAAGGTCAAGTTAGTGTCAGTTACTAAATAATCAAACTTCCCCTAAATGAAAGAGCTTTTAATTTACCTAAAGAGATATGGAAGGAATCATTTTACTGCATATGCCAGCAGCAGGGTACAATGAATGCAGCTGTTAATCACAACTGATCTGCATGCCTTTTAGGTATGACTGTTTATTCTGTCTCTTACAACAGATGTAGTTTTCATGATACAGCAACATGTTGCATAAGAAAGAAAAAAACACACAAAGAGTATGGACAGGATTCACAAAGCCTCCGTGTAAGAGTTACAAGGCTTACACGGAGGCTGCAGTTAAACAGTGTGACGTCAGCATGTCATGCATGTGCATGAGGGCATGCTGAATCACACCTAAGGCTAACAAGGTCCGTGTAAGACAGTAGGGGGCGTGTCCGTAGGGCGAGCCCTTCAAACAGACACGCCCCCAGAAGAGTAAAAGTCCCGAAAGTAAACCCCCATGATAGAGTCCGTGTAAATGTGAATAAACACAACACAACACATGCCCCCACAGACTATGAACATAAAATGTAGAAATGAACATCTAATAATTTTTTTTATAAGTTGTAAAGATGTTTGCCCGTGATTGCGCTCATTTGCACGGGCGTGCCCAGCGCTTAGCCACAGTTAGCAGTCAGTGGAAAAGCATATAAGACGTAAATATGCAAAGTAAGCCAAGAAGCAACAGCGTAGCGGTAGAGACGTCGGCTGAAGAGGCAGTCATTGTTCGAGCCCCCAGAGCATCAATTTTTATTTTTAGTGAAATAAGCATGAAACAAGTCCCTGACATATATGTACATATATAAAATGATATTTTATGTAAAATGTAATGAAATGGGCCATGTATTTTGAAGAAATGTGAGATAAAAAAATAAAAAAAAAAAGTGAGATGTGCCCATAGCTGAGCTACAGTCTAACAAGTTGAGGATATCTGCTTGTAGGTGAGCAGTGTTTTAACAGGTGTAAAATGAGTGCCCGTAGGTGAGCAGTGGTTTAATAGGTGTAAAATGAGTGCCCGGGGTTGAGCAGCATTTTAACATGCTGAAACGGTGTGCCTGTAGTTGAGTTGAGCGTAATGTGTGTGCTGACAGCCAAACCATGCGTAAACCAGCGTGATCCATTTGCGCGGAGCTGCACACCGCACCAACAAGCTAACCGACGGGCAACGTTGAGCAAGCTGTATCAAAACTGCCTTTACACAGACACACCTCCTAGCCTGTGTAGACAGTCATAAAATATAAAAAGCAATGGCCAGGTTCGAACCCAGGATACCATGCACCATAGTCAAAGTACTGAACCACTAAGCCATGCCAGTTGTACTTAAAAATGCAGTAATAGCAGATATATAGGAATGAATAGAAAGTGGAGCATGACAAAGTAGGTTTTGTGAAGCTGATACAATTCCAAAATGGCCAATCACAGATAAGTGCAGGAAAAACGGCATATATAAGCCCCATAGGCAGGAATACACAGCATAACCGATTGTAGAACCGACTTGCAGCCAGGATGTCAGGTGTAGATGAGGGTAGTTGCTTCCGAGCACAGAGGTGGGGCATTGAGGAGTCCAAATATATGGTTTGGCTCCTCGTCCACAATCATGAGGCCCAACTCATGTAGGGCCAGGTCCTGTGGGGAGCATATAGGGCTGAGGTGTGGGACCGGTTGGCACATGATCTCACCAGTGCCACAGGAATACCAAGGACTGGTGAGCAGGTCCATCACCACCACCATGCTGACCTGAAAAGATGGAAGCAGGACCAACTGAACTGTTGGATCCAGGAGGCCCGGCAAATGCCCAACGCCCCACTACTGAGTAAGTTACATGTAATTATTTATGTAAGAAATTAACCTAGCTGATATTATGGAGATGTGTATTCCAATATTACTTTATTTATATTACAGCTGCAGGTGTCCGTTCTGCAAACCGTCGAGCCTATGGCGATAGGCTGGTGCGGTTGCACCACCAGGCAGGTCAGTAATTCTCTCCCTGTAACTGTAAATAAATATATAAGTATGACAGTTAGCAAAAGAGTGCAGTGTAGTCACTAATTAATAAAATGTGCAAGTAACAGTGTAAGAGGGTTTGCAAGTATTGCTTGATTACAAAAGTGTGATGCAGCCTGTAATCCAAACATAAAAATGAAACAAGTCTGAAATAAAGATGTCCCACCTGTAATATAATAGTAGATAACCTGCAGCAAGCTGAAAAGTACAGCTGCAGAAGCTGAGTAAAACACATGTGTGAAATATATCCCTTTTGAAATACAGAAACATGACATAAGTGAGACTGTTGGAAAGGATTGTTATAACTACAGGTAAAACATGTCAATAAAGCCTAGAATTAAGTACCATCCTGAATTGTAAAAATAAAACAAGTGAGAGAGTGTGAGAAAGAGGTATGAATCCACCAATAAAGTAGTAATAACTCCTGAATAAAGTATACTGCAGTCAGTACAGAATGAAATGAATGTGACAGGCAGAACCAAACAGTAACATGTGTTGAAAACAGTACTGCAGCTGGAATGTGTGTCCCAAAATCTGGATATGTTGCTCTCAGTCTGCAATATGCAGATAGTATGGTTGTCTGAAATACCAAACATCCACAGTTGTCTATAGCTATATAAAGCAAATGTAGCAGGATGATGTAGCTGAACAGAGCCAGATATGAATGTGTATGAATAAAAATGAAATGTATATTGATGTAGCAGTAACATTCCTATCACCAACCTGAAGTAGTTATCACATAGGAAACTGTAGGCAGAACTGTAGTGTGTATATATCTGCAGCTAGTAGAAATGTACAGCATATGTATTGGTATTTGAAGTTGTTAATTAAATTTTCTTCACCCTACCCTATAACCACATATAATCCATTCCACGTGAAATTGGTATGTGCAATCACAATTAACACCCCTGGACATTTGTCCTGTTGGTTCATACATATTTGCATGTACGTTGATGCATCTGCCCTGTTCATACATCCAAACCTGATGGCCTGTTGCCATCAATCAACCCTGCATGTTGTTGGATTGTGTATTGCTGTTAAAATTATGCATGTGTTATGCTTGCTGTTCAATGGCTTGAATATATGGGTGTTTGGTTAATGGGAATACTAATGCATGCTGTTACAACTAATTGTGAATGGTATTGTACGTTACTAACCCAAACTGTCATAACATAATGCAAAACATAGGATGACAGGGAAGGCGGGTTCCAGCGGACCCACCTCTCCCACCTCAGCTGGCGAGTGCACCTGGCAGTAGTGCCCAGGCCGGACCCTCCTCCGGTGGCCCTGTGCCACCTGCGGGTGGAAGCGCTGCAGGGGATGGGGCTCGTCCCCCCTCTGCAAGCGTGGCTAGAGAAGAACATCCACTCACCCTCCGTAGTGTCCAGACTGTGGTGTGTAGGGAGATCCGGCACGCTGTGCTTGGGCCCATATGCCAGCTTGAGGCACGGGTGGCACAACTCACGGGCGTGCCTGCTGCCCGGCCTACACAGCCCCCAGCACAGCCCCGTCCTGGGCAGTGAAGGCACAGTGGCAACTGCCCATGGGTGTGGATCTCAGTTCCACTGTTGCCATCTGTGGGCTCATGGGCTCGAGATATCCAAACATCCGTCCCCATCAATTGTGTAACCCCCCACATGTGTCATACACTGCCCCTGTATGCGTCTTGTTTGTCTTGTCTGTTAACCTACCCAACCTACCTCCCCAGCTATACCGACTTCCTGTACCTGACATACCACTCTCACCTGAAAACAAAAAAAAAAGGGCACTCTGTACCCACAAAAAAATTACGCCCCATACATAGCTGCCCATTTTGCACACATGTCTGTTGGACATGTAAACTGTCAATTATAATTGGCTGTACAACAAGTATTATTGTTGTCCTTACACCTCCCTCAGGGGTGGAAGGTTTCAAATGTCAAACCAAATTACAAACATATGCACAGCTGTTGCTGATGAAATGGGCAGCTATGGGCCTTACCTATATCCCTCCTGCAAAACCCAAGCTTGTTTTCCTACTGTCCTACCCTCTTTGTGACCCCTTTTTCACCACTTTCCTATCTCCCCATTTTCTTTTCTTTCAAAGAAAATAGCACGGGTGTGCGCGAGAGTAAGCACTTTTAAGCAGTAGTAAGCGGGTGTGCGCAAAGCTAAGTGGCAGTGCGCATGCGTGACCTCCGCGCAAACCAGCACTAACCCGCTTACAACTGCTTAAAAGTGCCTTAGTCACTCTGAATGACAAGGCCTGTAGTTTTCTCAACAGCAAAATAAAATACCGCCCTCAGTCTCGAACCCAGGACCTTGGAAACACTAGTCTGCATGACTTACCACTAAGCCATGAGTGCTATATAAGAACATTGTGCTGAAAGAAATATATCATAAAATAGTAGGAATTATTTTAAAGGGAATATACAAGTCTAGCACACAAAGCATGTCATGTATATTTACTGTCAAATCTAGTGGATTTGTGAAATAGTACTGTGTGCTGAGAAACAGTCATGCTAGTTGGTAGCTACTAGGTAATAATGTCACAGTAGCATCTGGCAAGCCACACACATACTCAGAGCAGGATAAACACAGCCATAGTTGAATAGTTAAGAGTGCAGACATAGCAACTGTGACTGAGTTACAGGGATGTCCCTGATGTGAAAACAAATGTCAACTGTGCCCCACTGACACCCTGCCAAATGTACTAACAGTAGCTTACAGAACAACATGCATTGCAGTGTCTACAACACAGCCTGAAATATGAGAGACATACCAACCCTTACACTCACAGAACAGTGTCCACAGCAAACCAGCATGGTCCCCACCCTGATAATCTGAAAGGGCTATGCCTACCTAACAGACCTTTTTATAGCACATGCCTGTAATCACAGTGAGAACTGCAATCACTACACAACAGGCTGCATGCAATTAGATGTGTTATTGGTCTGTATCTATGTATATGAGGATGTGCATAGGGACTGGGACATACTGAAACTGTCACTGAAGGCTCCACATACATATGTATGTGATGGTAGCTATGTGCACATAGCAATGTAGGTTGTAGTGCAATGTACAAGTAGGTGGTACAGTAATGGGTGTTCAGCAGTACGTTACTGTGTGTATACATATGTGGACCTAAAAAGGAGTATATATATATATATATATATATATATATATATATATACAACATGTGTATACGCATGTATATCGAGATATGTATGTATATGTATATATATATATATATATATATATATATATATATATATATATATAATATGCATATGTGTATACATAGATAGACAGGGATGTAGAAATACATAGACAGATATAGTTTCACAGTGGCATAGTATAGTACTAGGCTATCTGCAGACAGTGTATAGAATAGATTTAGAAACCTGCCTCTGTATAGTAGTGACAGAGTGAAGACCCCCCTACATAATAGCATTAGTGTACTGTGCCTCTGTCTAGTAGTGACACAGAGATGACCCCCGCTGTAAACCTATGATCTCCCATCCACTTGTCAAGAATGCACATGAAGAGTGTCAGTGAGGGTCTCTGCCTAACATGAACTGGGATCCTGTTCCACAGTATGGGAAGCCTCTTAGTGATGGATCTGTCCCTACAGTATGTCCTATTCATATGTGTGCTGAGGTTTAAATCCATAGCTGTCGTGCTTCTGATGGATTTGGATTGTATGAGGTGGAACATGTCCATCACTAGCAGATTGGACATGGCCTACTACATCAGGCACAGATCACCCCTACGTAGGCAGTATGCTATGGAATAGAGCATGAGTTACGTTAGTCTGGCAGCATATGACAGGTGTTGCAGACCCTTGATCCACCTGGTGATGTACTCATGGGGTCCCCTAGCTGTTGCAAGTGCCAGGTGAGGTACATACCAAATGGGGCATAGTACACAGTCATGGGCCTGATAAGGGAGGAGTATAAGGGTACAATGACCCCTTTTGATGTGGATGTGAATCCCTTCATGATAATGTGGGCAAGGTAGGAAGTCCATCCAACCACTTCAGCAACGTGGGTGTCAAATGAGAGGTCAGCATTGCACAGTGTCACCAGGTCTCTGATTACTTTGTCTGTACTCAGTGGGTTATTGTCTATGTGATAATATGTAGGTACCTTGTCCGTCCAAAAGGGTATGAGTATACATTACGTGGCATGCAGTGTCAGGCCATGACTCCGCCATCAGTTGTTGGTGTCTGTGAGGCCTGTCAGTAGGATGTATGTGTCAGCAGGTGTATTGCCTATGGCGCCTAGTATGCAGTCACCTTTGAACATTGTCAGCCACTGCCCTCCCATGTCTGCTTCCACATCTGAGAATGATATTCCGAACATGAGTAGTCCCAGGACAGAGCCCTGTGGGACACCACATGTGACTGCCTCTGAGTCTGACATGGCACCAGTGAGGTTGACTATAGGGTTTCTATCTGTTAGCTGGTTTGCAACCCATCATGTGACATATGGATTTACATGTTAGCTGTTGATCATGTCTATGATGGCAGAGTGCGGTATTGTGTCGAATGCTGTAGGCATGTCCAGGTAGGCTGTATGGACCGCTATGCCCTCAGCAATGGCTATAGTGACTGATTTGAAAAGGTCAACCAGGTTCATAAGGCAGGATCTGCCCTCTACAAAGCCAAACCGGGTGGGAACAAGTGTCTAGGTCCCCAATGTCTCTGTGTATGGGTACCATAATGATCCTTTCCATAGTGTTGCAGACCAGGCTGGTTAGGCATATGGGGCGGTAGTTACCAGGGTCTGTAGAGGTGCCTCCTGTGTGGAGTGGGACTACTGTTGCTGTATGCCAGTGTCCAGGTACTATGCTGTAGTAAGGCTATGACTGAATAGCATGTAATGTGCATGTGTAGCTCCTCTTGCAGTTCACTTAGCATGCAACCCACAATACCGTTGGGTCCCATTGCTGCTGTGTTTACAGCTCTGCTGAGGGTGGTTCCCAGCTGGACATCTGAGATGACAGGGAGGTTACAGTCAGCTGGGATAAGTAATTCCACATGTGTGGGTGAGGGAGTGTAGAAACCTGCACTGAACCTGTCTGCCAGACTGTTGGCATTATCTGTGTGTTCAGTGTAGTGTATATCACTGTGAACTAACTGAACACAACTGAGGGTTCCCACCCAGGTGTGTAACATAGCAGAGGAAGGCCTTGTTGTTATCTGTAGTGACCATAGCGATGTCCCTCTCATTGTTGGCCTTGCATGTTTGTACGACAAAACCCATCTGTCTACTACTGCTGATGAGAGATGCCGTAGCTCTATGGAAGTATGCTCTGCCATGCAGTAGCTACCATCTGTTGTTATACAAGTTGTTCAATGCTGGGGTCCACCAGACAGGACTCCTGCCATTGGTGGAGAGGGTCATGGTTCCATTTGTGATTGCATGATCCATGCATTCTTGGAGATGTCTGTAGAAGCATATGTGAGGGTGTCTGCATTGTGGGAAGTGGATTACACTGGCCCAGTGGGCATTCAGGATACCAACTCAGTTATAAGACGTGTAAAGTCGGCATGTGAGAGGTCTCCCACTGTAGTCTGTTGTGTTGTGGGGGAGGTGGGATATGTATATCCAGGGTGATTAGTCTGCGGTCAGATGTGACTAATGAGGGGTATCATTCCAGTGTGTAGCACATTGACCCCATGTTTGTGATGATCAGGTCTAGTATATTATCTCCTGTTGTGGGAGAGGTGACCAGCTGTTCCATTGCATTTGACATAGTGAATACCGGTAACCTTTGGGCTAGGGTGTTTGGGGTAGAATAATGCACCCAGTGTATGTTAGGGTAGTCGCACTATCCCAATATGATGGTGTTTGGTGGGACATTCATATCCTCCAATGTCTACAGGAAGGCCGACTGTGGTCCCTGAGATCGGGAGGGTGGTCTGTAACATGCTACCAGTTGTATAGCAGGTTTGCCTACGGTTATCTGCACCTGGATGGTCTGTGATGCTTCATGTGTTGCCACTAACCTGGAGGTGTGTGTGTCCTCCATGAATATGGACACACCCCCTCCCTGTCCGTTTTGTCCCGAGTCCTGGGGCCAAAATGCATGACACGGGGTATAGCCTGGTATCGCTGGTGTGCTCTCAGGAGCCTTGAACCAGGTTCACATGTACTGCACAGACATCGAGATTGGTAGAATATGTATGTACAGATATATGTAATACACACATACATATATAGATATCTGCAGAGACTTACACATATACAGATAGATCTGACTGACAACAGACAACAGACATGTCTGTATATGACTATCTCTCACTCTCTGTCCCACCCCCTCACACTCACACTCACCCTGTGTCTCTCTCTCACTTTCTCCCCCTCTCTCCCCACATCTATATGTATATATCTACATCTAGATATACATATGATATATACATATATACAAACAGATATATATCCATATACAGATATAAATATATCAATACATATATATACATATATATATATATATATATATATATATATATATATATATATATATATATATATATACATTTATAGACTGTGTGAGGCACATGTTTGCAGATGTCTTGCTACAGGTGCCTGGTGTCACAGGCATGGAGTGAACACCAGTGTGGATACTGGAGTACCATTCCCCATTCAAAAACACTGACACCAGTAACCACCACATATGTACATGCCTGCCCACCACTGCATGTGTCAGGGGGGAACAGGCCAACAAGTGTACAATAGGCTCCACATTGATACACACAGTGGCACACTAGTCCTGTAATACCTGTACATGGAATGTGTCAACGGACATGGTGTGTCAGCTATGGACATGTAGGTCACTGTACCCCTCCACACCCCACAATGTCCTACACGGTATGTACCTCCCATGACAGCTACAGATATGGTGAAGGTCACAGACATATGCAAGTAACTGTGTCAATGCATTCAAACACCACAGAGCGCACACAGACTACCTACATAGAGGTTACCACTGCTGGATATACATAGTTCGGTCACACCCATGACAGTTGTCTCCCAACCATGGTAATACCTCCAACATCCACAACACAAATTACCTACGTCTGTCACTGCAGTATAGAGCACATGGTGGCGGTATGGGACCCTATCCAGAGATATGACATATCCTGTAGTAGACCACACAGAATTAAGAAGCAAGCCTCCCCATGAGTAGATGTCATACATACCCCTGCTGAATGTTATGCTGATAGGTAATATGCCATATGAGTCACCCTGTGTAACTCTTTGTAAGGAGCAGGTACGATCATAACACATGTGTCACAAGGGGCAGGATAGCATAACAGTATGCTGCTGTAGGCCCAGGGCCAAAAGCACACTACCTACCTAGGACACAATGCACACCCATTAACACATTGCAAACAGAATATGTGAGGTGGAATGAGTGTGCTAGTGACTGGGTGCATGTTGTGTACTGGTGTGATTGCTCACCATGACTGTCTGTCTGTCATGGTAGTGTGAGTCCATGGTGTGAGACTAGAGACAGGTGTGTGGGGTATTGCGATCAACACATACTACATTGCCATATGTTGTGCTGTGTTACCCTGTATGTCACTGTGGTGCAGGTAGGGTTATGGCAAGTAAGAGTAGTGTGCAGTACCAGTGAAATATGTAACATGCATTGTGTGCAGTGCATGGGCTGATAATGTTCCCCATACAGTACCTTGATTCAAACCCCCAGTGTGGGGTCATGTATTGTACCTGAAACAGTGCGTTGATTGCTGCAGTATACTAGTCTGTTGTATGGAGTGTGCCAGGTACTGTTACACAGTTGTCGGATGAGCACTGATATCTGGTCATGTACATGTGTATCCCCCAATAGACAGACAGATGCTATATATGGTGCCTAAGTTATATCACTGCAGTCAAGTATAATGTGTATTATGTGTGCTATAGTTTGCTGACAGATATTGCTGACATATTTCCCTTCTCCTTTACAGGGACATGGTTCGCCAAAGGAACCCAGTTTACTCCGCTGCAGAAGAGGAGGAGATACACCAGAGCCTGGTGCGGGATTTCGCTGTACTCTTTTCCCGCACCAGCCAGAACCAGCAGGAGAGGGCTGCACTGTGGCAAGACCTGGTCCATCGGGTAAATGACATAGGCACACATAACCAGACATATGAGCAGGTACGCCATCACTGCAGTGATTTAATTAGAAATGTCCTTCAGCGTGCGTCGGATATCCACAGGCAGCAGCTTGCCACAGGTGGTGGGGTGGCTAGACATCCCCCCTCACCAGACTGGAGGGACTACTCCTGAGTGTTGTGGCTCCAGCACAGCAGCAACAACAACAGCATACATGTGTAATGATGGAGGCTGGAGCCACACAGCAGCAGGACACAGAGCATGCAGGTAACATGCCATGTGTATAGTGACCATTCTGTACACTGTTAGGTTATGCATGTGTGTGGTGTGTCCTCGATTTGTAGCTGTTATCTTGGTAATTATTGTGCATTAGTGATAACCTCATTATCTGCAGTACACCTGTGGAAGCTAACTGTTGCACTACTGAACTGTAACATGCCCACAGTATCAATGGCACAGTTGTGCCCACTGACGATGAATGTCTCTTTTCCGCAGGTCCCTCTGGTGTAACAGCAAGGCAGCCTATCCATGCTGGTGAGTGTGTAATACCATTACCTTCACTACTCTGTATACTAATAGTAATAATAGGCTGAAGCAGTAGTGCAATGTGTTTGATTGCAGGTGTGTTTGTGTCTGTGGGTTGATATCTCATATACTGAGGTGTGTGCATGTGTGCATGTGCCCACATGTGCATGTGTGCATGTGTACATGTGTGCATGTGTGCATGTGTGCATGTGTGCATGTGCCCATGTGTGCATGTGCCCATGCGTGCATGTGCACATGTGTGCATGTGTGCATGTGTGCATGTGCCCATGTGCCCATGTGCCCATGTGTGCATGTGTGCATGTGTGCATGTGTGCATGTGCCCATGTGTGCATGTGTGCATGTGTGCATGTGCCCATGTGCCCATGTGTGCATGTGTGCATGTGCCCATGTGTGCATGTGTGCATGTGTGCATCAGTGGTGGCATGGTGCACACATTGTAAACTGTGTTTCCTGTCTTACTCCCACAGGTTCTGGTGCTGCTCTGGTGTCATGCAGCAGGGAAC
This sequence comes from Protopterus annectens, assembly GCF_019279795.1. NCBI lineage: Eukaryota > Metazoa > Chordata > Ceratodontiformes > Protopteridae > Protopterus > Protopterus annectens. Next base: position 1,340,199,467 of record NC_056744.1, read on the forward strand.
CTGAATCAGCTGCTGTGGATAGTGATGATGATACCTGTGTAATAGCACAGGTAGGTGTGCCAGGGTCTGTCATTGGTCAGCCAATTGACACTACACAGCTGTCGACCCCATCTATGAGCACAGTCATCCTGCCAATACATCCTTTGTCACCAATGTCCCTAGGTGATGGACAGGATACAGTGGGCATTGACCAGGGTAATGCGGTACTGGTGGCACATGCATCCCCACACTGCAGCCATGGCCAGGGCCCTGACACGGTACCACACAGGCAGATGTACATGGGTTCTCGTGGGAGCATCTGTGGGCGTACCGCCCCTGTCAGACGTGCCCACAGAGGTCTTTCAACCCCAGCTATGTTCTGGGCTGTAATGCAGGCACAGTCACGCATGGAACGGTACACCAGACAGGGTCTGAGGGAGCTGAGAGCATGTCGCACAGCCATGAGTGACAGTATGCGTGATGTTGCGGCTGCCATCCGCAACTTCACCGAGGTCATTTACAGACATTAGGGGGATATATTAGATCTGTTCCACAACTATATGTCCATGAGCCAGGGCAATGGTGGACGGTTGAGGCGTCGATGTGGCCGTATGCCAGCAACAGCAGCAGCTGGCAGCCGTTGCAGACGACAACAGGGCCACGGCCGCTCACATAGTGCCAGCAGCAGCCCCAGCAATGCTGGGTCTGTGCTGTCATCAGACCACCCCAGGAGACCACGTGCATGTGGTGCTGGACAGTCCCAACAGGGACCTGTCTCCAGTCAATAAACACCTGCTTCTGATGACAGTACCCAGTCTGGATTGGTACCTGATACGGCCCGTAGCACCCCTGCCAGGCACAGGTACCATGTCCGTGGCCACAGACAGTGATCTGTATGTCCTGGCAGGTACAGTCTGCGGCTGTCCACAAACACCTGTATATGGCAGCCATGAGGTGGGACTGTGTGCATTCATACACACATGCAAAGTGATAACACCTAGGGCTACCACATACACGCACACACTGCATCAACATTGCCCCATCTTGTACTGCTGTCCCTCACCAACACACACATACAGACATGTCAATTGGTTGTATCAGTGGCAGACTCAGGCATACCAGATACACACCCTGTGCATATGATGAAACTGTGCCACCTCCTGCAATCTGTAAGATCAGTGCAGGAACAGGTTAACATGGTGCTGATGCACAGGGTGACTACATAGACGTATTGTAATAGTATGATGTTGACAACAGTACAGTGTAATTATAGCATTGTGGGTATATACCAGCATGTCTGATGCAGTTACAGTATGAATGTCATTGTATTGTTTTGTGCACCCATACTAATTACCACAGTGTTCTGTCTGCACATCTTTGCATACTGGTGGTGAGGCTGTGAAGGGATGGCCACCTACATAGGTAGCACAGGGGATACAACAATGTACATATTGATACTCACTGATGGCCATGTCAACTGCGAGTTACATGCTGTCCACACACAACTCTGCAATGCAGATGTTTCAGGATGTTGATATCTGTGCAGTACTACACAGCAGGTTCAGGGCTCACAAGAGCACACTAGCACTACAAGGTCACACCTCATACCATGCATAACAACACCAAAACACAGAACTAACTATGACAGGAGGGAGAGTGTCCATACATGTCAAGGATACTGTGGTGCCAGGACAGGAAGCATACATCATACTACGTCTGGAACTGCTGAGTGAGGGCTCAGTGTCTGTTATTTGAGATGTGTATTATTATAGGTATGAGCACTTGGATATCAGGCCAGTTATTCAACATTTTAAAGGTACGTGGTCTATATACTTGTGGGGGTTGCGGCTGGACCCAGCCCATCTGACCTGGGAATGTCTGGGTACTGGCTTAGAGTGCCTGCATATATGCACTGTTACATACTGGAAGTCGTACACCTTGTTTGTTGTAGCATAGTCTACATACAGGCCTGCTGACTGTAACTTTGTTTTTATGCATGTTTGCCTGTTATGTTCCTGAAACACTGAATCCACCTGCGGTGCAGATATACAGTGCCTCTGTGGATCCCTAGTGACATCTGTGTTGCTTACTGTACTGATGTCCATGTGTCACTTGACAGAATGTCACTGTTTGACCTGTTTGCATGTAGCTTGCCTGTAACACATTGCATATGCTGTACCTCACATTTGCTCAAGACAGCATTCATATATGCCAGCACTAACAATTCAGGAGCACTACACCCTCACATAGTCACCTTGAGTACCTTGTTCCCCATTGTCCCTATGTGTCGTTACTTAGTGTGGGAGTCACAATGCTATGGTAGCATGTGCAAAGGTCACCTGTCGATCTACTCTCAGGTCCAGTTGGTGAATCTGTGAGTCATGTAGCAATGTTACAGCTGCCTCATGTACACAGACAACCCTCTCCCCTTCCCATACATGTACAACACATGTGAGAGATGCAACCACATAGCCAAACTGGGGGCTAAGCTCTGTTTACACAGCACTGGCATTCCCTGTCAGGTGGAGTGGGATACTACAGTGAATACAGTACCAGTCTCCCATAGACCTGCCATGACCACAATCCAAACACAGACACACACACACAGGTACATTATTGGGCTCTCAGAATAGCATCCTGCCTGAGCAGCTGACACCTGCAAAGCAGACACACAAGCAAACATTACGCAAGAGCAGAGCACATGCGACACATAGCTTACAAAGCCTGTGTGCCTAACAGTGTCAGGCCATACGGCTAGACAACACACCTGCTACGGTTGTATGAGGTACCTCTATTGACACGTACACGGTGGTCCTGCTCCCAGGCTGAACAAGGTGATGGTCACACTGAGCTGCCCGTCGGGCACTATGATCCACCACATAACACAAGCAAAGCAGTCACTCCAAGGCATGTAGCAGTATGACTCAGTCATTGTCTGTTCCAGTGTGTATGACCTCTGACGTACCTCCCTGGACTACATGTTAGGGGACATGGAGGGGATCTCTGAGGTTGTGGCACAGGCTGGTATGACCTTGGCTTTGGGTAGCATCTCACCCTCACCATGAATGCTGCCACAATATGTAGACAGGATCATCGGTTTCTGCACTTAACATATCTTTCAGTGACATCCAAAGGGGATCCAATGCCTGTCAGTGTGGGATTACATGCTGGACATGCCACATTGTTTTGCTTGGGACAGCTTGCATCTGTCACCCATGGGCCATTGTATATTGGCAGAGGCTGTTGCTACACACATATTGCCTTTGTATGCAAGGCTGACATTACATAGCCACCTACACAGGTAGCACACGGGATGGGACACTAATAGCAATGCTACTCAACAGCAGCAGCGTAAACCTCAAGATGCAACTACCCAAACATACAGTGTGAGCATTATTCTAGCTGGGAGACCCTATCTGAAGGTGTCTTATCATTCATTCCCTGCATTGCTATGGAGCAACTTGTTACCACTCCCACAAGTGGTGACAACATGCTGCATCTGTTCATCACCAACATGTGGACTATATGCTCCAGACCAATCATGTATCCCTCGCTGGTGGGATGACACCATCTACAACCCACACTGTATAGTCACATACCACATGCAGCCCCTGCACAGAACACCCCAGTCATACAGTTGTCTGATGTATATTCCATGTATTCACATGAGGCAGGTTTCGGACATGGGAACTCTTGCAGTTCACAAGTACATATGTGTAGGTGGCACACACATACATCATGTGTGCATTCACATTACTGATATAATGTATGTTGTGCAATATTGGGAACAACACCTCACACACATGGACAAACTGTGTGACAAAATTACACATGGCATTTGTAGGATACAAATCCCTACCTAACTATGTTAGATCACTTGTGAGAGTCGCATTAGCAGAGCACGCTATTTGCATTACTGGGGGGATTGCTTTCTCCTGCTGTACTTGTAGGGTGCTGACATCATCAGTGTTTAGACAGTGGAATATGCAGCATGTTTTGTATAGTACTAGTTGCCAAAAGGGACATTTCTCATACACATGGAATTGCATACACTACTCCCCCATACACAGTTATACACACACTGGGCACTTGCAGGATTCAAACCCCCACCTAACTACGTTATGATGCTAATGAGAAACGCATTAGCAGAGCGCACTATTTGCATTACTGGGGGAATTGCTTTCTCCTGCTATACTTATAGGGTGCTGACATCATCAGTGTTTAGATAGTGGAATATGCAGCATGTTTTGTGTAGTGCTAGTTGCCAAAAGGGACATTTCTCATACACATGGAATTGCACACACTACTCCTCCATACACAGTCGCACACACACTGGGCACTTGCAGGATTCAAACCCCTACTTAACTATGTTATGATACTAGTGAGAGACGCATTAGCAGAGTGCGCTATTTGTATTACTGGGGGCATTGCTTTCACCTGCTGTACTTATAGGGTGCTAACATCATCAGTGTTTAGACAGTGGAATATGCAGCATGTTTTGTATAGTACTAGTTGCCAAAATGGACATTTCTCATACACATGGAATTGCACACACTACTCCCCCATACACAGTTATACACACACTGGGCACTTGCAGGAATCAAACCCCTACCTAATTTTGCTATGACACTAGTGAGAAACACATTAGCAGAGCACGCTATTTGCATTACTGGGGGTATTGCTTTCTCCTGCTATACTTATAGGGTGCTGACATCATCAGTGTTTAGATAGTGGAATATGCAGCATGTTTTGTGTAGTGCTAGTTGCTAAAAGGGACATTTCTCATACACATGGAATTGCACACACTACTCCCCCATACACAGTCGCACACACACTGGGCACTTGCAGGATTCAAATCTCTACCTACTTATGTTATGACTATAGTGAGAGACGCATTAGCAGAGCACGCTATTTGCATTACTGGGGGCATTGCTTTCTCCTGCTGTACTTATAGGGTGCTGTCATCATCAGTGTTTAGACAGTGGAATATGCAGCATGTTTTGTGTAGTACTAGTTGCCAAAAGGGACATTTCTCATACACATGGAATTGCACACACTACTCCCCCATACACAGTCACATACACACTAGACACTTGCAGGATTCAAACCCCTACTTAACTATGTTATGACTCTAGTGAGAGACACATTAGCAGAGTGCGCTATTTGTATTACTGGGGGCATTGCCTTCACCTGCTGTACTTATAGGGTGCTGACATCATCAGTGTTTAGACAGTGGAATATGCAGCATGTTTTGTATAGTACTAGTTGCCAAAAGGGACATTTCTCATACACATGGAATTGCACACACTACTCCCCCATACACAGTTATACACACACTGGACACTTGCAGGATTCAAACCCCTACCTAACTATGTTATGACACTAGTGAGAAACGCATTAGCAGAGCGCGCTATTTGCATTACTGGGGGAATTGCTTTCTCCTGCTATACTTATAGGGTGCTGACATCATCAGTGTTTAGATAGTGGAATATGCAGCATGTTTTGTGTAGTGCTAGTTGCCAAAAGGGACATTTCTCATACACATGGAATTGCACACACTACTCCCCCATACACTGGGCACTTGCAGGATTCAAACCCCTACCTAACTATGTTATGACACTTGTTAGAGACGCAGTAGCAGAGCGCGCTATTCACATTACTGGGAATAATTTTTGCTCCTGACATATGTATAGTGTGCTGACATCATTATGGATGAAGAGGTATGTACATCTGTTACTATCCATCAGTAAGGGGGAGAGCATATCTATGCATTAACTTTGCACAGGCACAGTGGCCTACTGTACTGTGGAGGCAGACGCCAAATACACTGTGGATAGCCTTCTGTATTCCCTAGGGACAACAGTCAGGTATTGCACTCTACGGCCATATGTTTACCTGTCAGATGCACGTATCTGTTGCTCATATACTGTTTGTGGGTCTTTATTTCCATAGCCTTCCCTATCTCCATAAACAACATGTGTATTGTGGGAGATGTTTGCATATGAGTGGGATCCAGTACTTTATTTATGTCTCTGTTGTAACTTCACTGTGTGCACTGGGCAGATGTCTGTATTGTGGGAGGTTCCTGTGTTAACACATAGAAATGCCAGATATGTGTGTGCAACTGCTGAACTGTGACATGGCCTAAGTGTGTGAGCATGCCCAGTTCACAGTCTGTATGGCTTCTTGACTGCCACATCTCATTTATCTAAGTGTGCGAGCATGCCCAGTGTGACCTTTCCTTATGTTTGGATCTGTGGACCACCACATTTCTGTTTGTGTGTGGACGCCATCTATATATCACATGTACAGTTGAGTGTTGGACGTCAGGTTGTGTTCTTACTGCCCAACTGCTGTGTGTCTGAACCTTACAGGCATTATGCTATGCCTGCAGGGTCGCCATGGGATAGTTTGCATACATCATCCTTTCCTGCTGACCAAACAGTTGTATTGTTGTATAGTGTACTGGTGCAAAACTTTCACTGTGGTGGACAGTATGATCGGTTTCAGCCCTATCACTGCTTGTAATGTTTATAGTGAGCACATCAGACTGGTTGAGGGCCAGTTGTGCAGATATGACCATGTTGCATTTTGTTCAGATATGGACAGCTTAGTACATGTTTGTCCGACATTGTTATTGTATTCCACAACTTGTGTGGACAGTGACAAACAATGGCCATGTGCCCTAGTCCATTTGTAATGCTAGTCAGAGAGTGTTTGTCCTTCAACACACATTTACTGGTGTTTGCCATGACATATGTCACGGTTAGTGTGCTGTGCCTCTGTCTACCCATGACATACAGGTGATATTCAGGGTACACCTGCCATCTCCCATCCAGTCATCATGGTTCCTCTGGATGACAGTCACTGAGGGACTCCCTGGATATCCTGTAGTGGGAGTTTAGTCGTGAGTGGAGTGAGCTTCTGGGTTGTGGACCAATCAGTACAGCATGTCCTGTTTATGTCTGTGCTGGGGTTCAGGCCTGTCAGCTGCATAGGTCACCAGAATTCAGTGTTTACATGGTGCCAAATGTCCATTGATACCAGGTTGGTCATGGCTCTAAACATCAGGCACAGATCACCTCCAGCCAGGCAGTATGGCACTGTGTGGAGCTGCAGTTACTTTACTCAGGCGACACATGGCATCTGCTACAGCTCTGCAATCCTCCTGGTGGGGTATTTGTGTGGTCATTCCAGTTGCTGCAGGTGTCTGCTATGGTACATCCCACAGGGGCCATTGTACTCAATTGTGAGGCTGCAGTTTGTTTAATCAGCCAACACATGGCATCTGTTTGAGCTCTTTGATACTCCTGGTGAGGTACTTTTGGGGGCTTTCCAGTTGATGGAGGTGTCTGCTGAGGTACATCCCACAGGGGCCATTGTACTCAATTGTGAGGCTGATGAAGGATGACTGCAGAGCCACAATGACCTCCCCTGATCTAGATCTGACTATCTTCATGATTAGGTGGGTATATGGTAAGTTTCTGTAACCACTACAGCCACATGCTTGTCCAATGCAAGATATCTATCAACTTGTGTCCCCAGGTCTCTTATTACTTCTTCAGTACTTAATGGGTTAACACCTATGTGGTAATGGGTGGGCACTTACTGTATATCCACAGGGGATGACTATACACTTTTCTGCAATTAGCTTGCTGACATGGCTATGGCACCAGTTGTCTGTTTCTATGTGGCCCTTTTGTGGGATGCTTGTGTCAGCTGGAGGGTCAGATATGGTGGCCAGTTTGTAGTCCTCTGCAAACTTGTTCAGACACAGTCCTTCCATGTTGGCCTGTACCTATGGGACATATATACCAAACAAGGGAGGTCCCAGGACCGAGCCTTGTGGGATGCCAGTTGTATCTGGTTTGTAGTCTGACATGGCTGCAGCATTTCTGACCATGGCAATTCTGTCCTTGGGCTGGTTTGCAACTCCTCTACTGACATAGGGGTTTATATTTAAGCTGGTGAGCTTATCTATAATGAACACGTGGGGTATTGTATGGAAGCCTTTTGCAATGTCCAGCTAGGCTGTGTGGACCACATTCCCCTCATCAATGGCCTTAATGACTGGTTCAAATGAGTCAAACATGTTTAAGGGGCATGATCTGCACTTAAGAAAGCCAGACTGGGTAGGGCCCAGTGTCAGTAGGTCCCCAATATCTTTATGTCTGAGGTACATGCTGATCCTTTCCATAGCTTTGCAGACCAAGCTTGTCAGGATTCTGGGGTGGTAGTTTGCAGTATCCATTCAGGCAACACCTTTGTGGAGGAGGACCACTGTTGTTGTACACTGCTCTTTGGGTACATATCCTGTGGTAAGGCTGACATTGAGCAGTAGTGTTATATGGCATTCCATTCTTCTTGGAGTCCATGTTGGACTCTGCCCAGGACACCATCTCCTACCATTGATGCTGTGTGTTTTGCTTTGTAGATGCTGGCTGTTACCTCAGCATCTGCAATGTCAGGGGGCCAGCACTCTGCTGGGATAGATATTTGGCATTTGGGGGGGGGGGGTTTGCACTGAACTTGTCATGTTGGATGTTGGCAATGTGTGTGTGTTTGGTATATTGTTGGTATTATTTGAGTGATTCAGAGCATATCTGTGAATTCCCAACAAGGTTCCTACCATCAGTTAAGAAAGCCTTGTGATTATCCTTAGTGTCCTGTACAATTTGTATCTTCATAGGTTCATAGGTTCATACTAGGCTATCTGCCCTAGGGCATTTATAAGCCTAGCCAGAGTGTGTGTGGCTTTCACCACCCCTTGCTATGTGAATATTATGGCCATTTTGGATTTACTTTACTGTGCCTCTGTCTAGACGTGACACAGTGAAGACCCCCAGTGTACATCTACGATCACCCATCCACTTGGCAAGATTCTTGTTGAAGAGAGTCAGTGAGGGGCTCCATTCAGGGGTGTAGGGAGCCTCTGGGTTATGTATCTGTCCCTCCAGCACATCCTATTTCATTATGTGTTGAGGTTGACATCTCTCGCTCTCACAGCTCTGATGGATTTGGGTTTTCTGGGGTGGAACATGTCCATTAATCCTGTGTTGGACATGGCCTTGTACAACAGGCATACAACACCTCTGTGTAGGCAGTATGTGACTGCATACAGCTGGGGTGCCTACAGCCAGGCAGCATATGACTTATATTTGAGACCCTTTATCCTCTTGGTGAGGTACCTTTGAGGTCTTTCTAACTGCTGCAGGTGTCGGGTGAGGTACATCCCAAATGAGGCATTGTACTAAATTATGGGCCTGATAAGAGAACAGTATAGGGGCACAATGACCTCTGTTGACGTAGATGTGATTCCTTTTATGATAAGGTGGACAATATAGAAGGTCTTCCTAGCCACGTTGGCAATGTGAGTGTCACATGAGAGGATACTGTCCACTTGTGTCCCTAGGTCCCTGATTACTCCTTCCATACGTAATGGATTACCACCTATGTGGTTATTTGTGAGTACCTTGTTTGGTATTTGGTGAGACATTCATACTGTCCAGTGTCTTCAGGAAGGCTGAGTGGGGTTCCTGTGTGTGAGACTGTGGTCTGTAGCATGCTACAGACTGTACAGCAGTTTTGCCTATGGCTAGTTGCACATGGGTGGTCTCCGATGCTTCGTGCATTGTCAGTTACCTGGACGTGTGGGTATCTTTGCTGAATATGGATACTCCCCCTCCTTTTATGATTTGCTCCAGGTTTTGGGGCCAAGACGCATAATATGAGGTATAACCTGGTAGTGCTGGTGTGCTCTCAGGAGCCTTGCTGCAGGTTTCTGTCACTGCACAGACATCGATGTTCTCCATACTGGGGAGGGCCTCAGGAGAATGCATCTTGAGGTTTAGATGTCTGGCATTGGGCAGCATTACCCTTATGTTTCTTTCCACTTATGTTTTCTAGGGAGGTGGGTTAGTCTTTTCAGCCTTGCCTAAAAAAGGCTCTATGGAGGTGGCAAGAGCTTTAGCCAATATCCAGACGCCCAGGGGTGATGGGTGCAAGCCATCCCTGGCAAAGCAGCGTGGCTTGTAAAGCATGACATCCCAAGCAGACAGACATTGGATCCCCTTGGAATGACACCAGTAACTGTGCCACTCGTTAGAGCTGATCATTCTGTGTTTGTACTGTGGCATCATTCTTGGTGAAGGTAGGATGCTGCCCAAGGTCAGAGTCATACCGGCCTGGCCTACATAATCGGAGAGCTCATCTATGTCTCTTTTCATGTAGTCCGGGGAGGTACATCTCAGGTCATTCACACCAGCATGGACAATGACTGCATCATATTTGTACTTGCTTTGGGGTGACCTGTGTGCTTGTGTTATGTGGCGTATTGTAGCACCCTACAGGCAGCTTACTGTACCCTTTCCCTTGTTCAGTCTGGTGAGCGGGTCAGCAGTGTGTCTGACTATGGAGTCACCTATTACAACTGTATCAGGCATGTTGTTTCTCCTTCTGGCCTGTGACTGTTTGGCACACCACCTTTGTGTACTATGTGTTGCATGTGCTATGTTTGGAGGTAGTGGTTGCTTGGGTGTCTGCTTTGGAGACCTCTGTTGATGTGGTGTGTTTGTAATTAGAGCCTCCGGGAATGTTTTTCTGTGTTTATGTCTTTGGTTTGCAGTTGTGATAGGTCTATGTGAGACTGGGTTTGTGGTGTGTGTGGTTACCTTCTCCTCCTGACTAGTTTTGACAGTACTGAGTTGAGAGAGCTCAGCCTCCGGTTTGGATAAATGGTTGCATCTCTCACATATATTTGTATTTCTTGGGGGGAGGAGAGAGTTGTCTGTGTACATGGGGCAGATGTAACATTGCCTCAAGATTCACAGATTCAACTTGTTGTAGCTGGCCTTAGTGGATTGTATGAGTGGACATATTTTATTGCCATAATACTGATCAGAGATTACTTCCCTTTTTAGGTTTGCTCTATTATGTAGTAGCTTCCTCATTCTCTTGCATGGTTTGGTAATGGCTGGGGTCAACCATGCCAGATGCCTGCATGTATGGCATTGTGTCTTGGTTTTATTTGGGATTGCATAATCCCTGTATTCCTGGCAGTGTTCATGGAATGCATTTATAATGGGTTCTGAGGTGTGGCCCATATTTTGCACAGGCACAGGGCCTTTACTGGATTCCACATCAGTTTGGAGGAGTGCAACATTTGCTTTACACATGTTTTTCACTGTGGTTTTCTGGCCAGGGACTGTGGTCAGGATGTGTATATCCAGTGTGATTACTCTATGGTCTGATCTTACCAGTGAGGGATACACTTCTCATCTGGCCATACAGTACCCATGTTGCTGATTATCACATCCAGTATGCTTACCCCTCTTGTGGGAGTGGTACGTTGTTCCTGAGCATTTTAGTTTATGGATTCTAGGAACCTTTGTCCTAGGGTGTTGGAGCTAGAATAATGCTCCCAGTCTATGTTTGGGTATTTTCAGTCACCCAATATAATGCGGTTTGGAGAGCTTGATATATTCATGTATTCCAACATAGGCCAAGTGCAGTTCCTGGTGTTAGGGTGGTAGTCTGTAGCAAGCTATAAACTGGGAGGCAGTTTTAGCCACTGTTACTTGACCATGGCTAGTCCATGCTGCTTCCTGTTGTGGTACCAACATGGGGGTGTGGTTATCCTTGACAATTATTGCTAGTCACCCTCCTTTTGTAGCTTGTTCCATGTTTTGGGGCTGTAAAGCACAGTATGAGGTGTAACCTGGTAGTGTTAGGCTGCTGTTGTGAGCCTTGACCCAGTTTTCTGTTACAGAACAGATATCAACATTCTCCATGCTGAGGGGAGTTTAGACTGCATGCATCTTGCTGTTTAGACTTCTGGCATTGGGTAGCATTACATCTAGGTTCTTATCCCTTGTGATACCTATGTAGGTGGGTTTGTGTTTTGAGCCTTACCTAGTCAAGGCACGCTGGGGGTAACAACAGCCTTTGGCAGTATCCATAAGGCCAGGACTGATAGGTGCATGCCACCCCTAGCAGGTGGAGCATCATGTCGTGCTCAGCATGTCATCCCAGGCTGGCACGCATTGGATCCCCTTTGACTAACAGCAATACTTCAGCCAATTATTGCAATTGATCATCTCATCTTCATATTGTGGCATCATGCTTGGTGAGGGTAGGATGTTAGTCAGGGTCATCAAGTTTGCATATACTGCATGGTGTTACATTGCTTAACACATGGCAATCATGCCTCAGGTGGTGCTGCAGGGCTGCCTATGTTGGATGCACATACTACATTCCCTGTACATGTTTGAAAGCAGGTTGTGTCAACTTAGGCGTCCCTTTTACTATATGTGTGAGTCGGAGAGAGGTATCATTTCCATGGTCCCTACTGAGCCAGTGTATGTGCTATGCGCTGCCGCTTTGCCAAGGCCAAGGCATACTGGGCACGCCTCCTTCTGCCTACTGGGGTAGGCTCAGGTTGTTCCTCCTCCGAGTCACGCTCTGCCTGTGATTGACTTGGCAATGGTGGGGGGCTGTTTGGCCCAGCCCTATGCTGATCCTGCTGCAGCTGTTTTCGCAGAATCATATTATGTAGCATAGCACATACCATGACAATTTGGGTACATGTAGTTGGTGAGTACTGCAAGGCTCCACCAGATGTGTCCAGGCACCGGAACCGTGACTTGAGCAGCCCAAACACACACTCGATTACATTTCGTGTTTGTGCGTGTGCCTCATTATGGCGTTCCTGTTCAGGTGTGTGTGCATTTCTGATGGGTGTCATCAACCACGGCTCCAGTGCATATCCAGCATCCCCTACTAAGTGACCATGTGGGATGTCCCCACTGGCAAATGTCTGGTACAGCTGCATCAGATGCCAGATATGGGAATCATGGTAGCTTCCAGGGCAGCCAGCACACACATTCATTATTATGCCCTGGGCATCACACACGACCTGGCAGTTGATGGAGGGGAAGCCCTTGCGGTTAATGTAGGCCCTACCCAGCTCACCAGCTGGTGCTTTGATGCGTATATGCGTGCAGTCTATTGCACCCACTACCTCAGGGTATTCCACTATTTGCTGGAAGAGACGCATATTGCTGGCCAATGCCTCAAGGGAATTGGGGAAATATACATGATCTCCGACATGTGCTGACATGGCATCCAGGATCTGGTGCAGTACCCTAGATGCTGATGCCTGTGAGATCCCCATCATATCACCAGTTGGTCTCTGGAAGGTACCTGTTGCTAGTATTCTTAAGCCAACACATACCTTGGTTTCCACTGGGATGGGTTCCCCTCTGTTGGTTCTGTGTGTGAGGCGTGGCCTGCACAGCTTAACAATTTGCTGCAGGAGGTCTCTGTCCACTCTATAGTGCTCCACTATCTCCAGCTCATGTAACCCCTGGTAGGTGACCCTGGGCCTGTACACTCTTCTCCGTCTCCTCACTGTGGGTTGTCTGGCAGCATTTGCATTGTCACCACCCTCAGCAAGTCGCCTATGTCTCCTTATGGCAGCTATGGCAGCCCCTAGCATTTTTGGTCTGAGTGAAGCTTTTTCAGTATTCACTTCTAATAGCTTACTCCTGTCTTGCAGTGTCTCTTGAGAGAATCATACTGCACTGCTGTTTGCAGTCTTTTAAGTGCTGGGCTGGGCTAGTATTCTGCCTGTGTAATTGCCTGCTTCTAATTGTTTTCACCTGCTAGCTCCAGCAGTATTCCCTGCTAGCTTCCTACTATTTCTGTTGCTTCCTTTTTCCTTTCTGTTTCCTCAGGGGGCAGCAACGCGCATACCAGCGGAAACACGCTCACAGTGGCTTACACATGCGCACACATGCTTACATGGTTTAGAATCTACTTATTCGGGTTAAAACGCACGCACACCAGCGCAAACAGTCTTACAAGTCTGCCTACAGGCTCCCACATGCTCAGTCTACCTTACACGCACGCACACTGCCCTACTCACGCCTCCTGGCGCGCACACGTGCGCATGCACGCCCAGCAAGAAACTTTGGTGTTGGCAACAGTGTACACCTTCCATTTCTTGACTTTCCCATGCTTATCTTGTGGCACTCCTCTTTCCATGATATGTGTCTGACATCTGTCACGTAACACTGACCTCCAATGAACTGTATTTCTTTCTGCCATTCCCCCCTGTGATGTCACCTATCTCCTACTCTATTCCTCCCCCTTATGTAACTCTTACACTACTCGGAATGTGCTCATTTGCTATGTGACAGTGGGATTCAGTATCCTAACACTCATTTACATAGGATTGCCTACTAATGCTTAGTTACATGTCTTAGACTCAGCTTCCCCCCTTAGCAACCACTAAACGGTGGCCATGTTGTTTTTGGTCTGCTGGTCCCTGCATTGTATATCCATGCATTGCATAAAACCCACATTTGTGGGTTTATAACCTTACTTTTTATGTTTTATGGAGTGCAACCCATTTGCGCGGGGCTGCGCTACGTTTAAACATTGGCGATCGCCGAAAAAAAAAAATAATTTTTTCTCATATTTGCATCGGGGTACCTTGCCAATGGCCACATATTTGGCCATTGGCATGCTGCCTGTCACATATGCACCCTTTATTTGGGGCTGACATGGCTCCATTGTGTTATTTGCAGAAACGTACTCAGTTGTCAACTGAGTACATTTCTGCAGCTAACACGACTCTTACACGGGCTGGTTTGAGCTTCGTGGATCGCTAATCTACCTCATTTGCATGCCTTTCGGCTGCAAGTGGGGTGATTAGCATATCCACGCCCTGCCCATGTAAGAGTCGTTTTAGCTTTCTCTTACACGGGATTTCGGGCTGTTCCTGGATCGCGATGGCTGCATGGAGTCTTACACGGCTCTTAGACTCCGTGCAAGCCATTGTGAATCCTGCCCTATGTCTTTTTTAGTGTTTTTGCTGCCTCCTTTGGCAATGATATATAGTGCAAAAAGAATACACTTACCAGCATCCTTTGCTTTTCCTTGTATGATCTGTTGTAGCACCAGTAAACCCTGTTCTCCTTCTGTAAAATGAAGACATCCAGCAACTGATAAATGAAAAAGTAGTTCCTGCTTTAGACAAGGGCGATTTTCTGCAGAGCAGAAGACAGGGTGAAGGGCAGGAAGTGTATGTGTATATTTTAAAATGAGGCATGCACAATTTTCAAAAAGGACATTCCTGGGTGAAAAGAGATGGGGATGAGCATCCCTTGGTCTGCAGTGCTCTCAGAATGATAGGCAACTTGGGGAAATGTTTTACTGAAAATACTACAGTGATAGATTCATATTTTTAGAAAGATGGCAAATTCTACTGCTAGCAGGACACTGGAAATCAGCAAAAAATGTGAAAATAAATGTTTAGGATCAACAGGTAGGGGAAAAATATATTAAGGAACAGAAAATGTACAAGTCTTCCCATAGTTGTCCTTTAACCATGCCTTGTCACATCACTTGTAGAGAAAATGGATACAGCTGTTTTACTACTGCTACAGCCTGCAGCATATAATGTGGTCTATATCAGATGAACGAAAAATCTGTTCAGCGAATACGTAATGATCGAAACTACATGGAAATCGAAAATGGTATTGTGGGGGTCTGCACCCCCCCATACCCCCCGCTAAATATGTATTCTAACTCCTAGATCGCACTACAGTAAGGAAAGGGCAAATACCCTAATCCTCACTGTACTGAGACCCCACAATACCATTTTCGATTTCCGTGAAACTTCGATCTTTACGTATACAATGAATGAATTCGGATTTTTCGCTAATCCGATATAGACCCCATATAATGCCACATGGCAACTAGAACTCCTGCCTTGACTAACAGAAAGGCCAGTAGTCACTACAGCTATTTGCACTCTATATTCTAGCCATTCTCAGGTGCTTCTGCTAACTGGTTTGCTTAAGTAACCAGTCTTTGTTTGAAAACGATATTACTTTAAAACGAAGTGCCCTGGCTTTTTCTTAGATATCCTATTAAATATGCAGCTTCACCATTAAGTGTCAGGAGTTTGCCCAGATATACTACCAATATGCAGCATCACCATAAAATGTCACAGCTTTTGCTCAAACACTGTATCCATCCCTTAATTGTGTGAGCTTTGTCAGCCTGCAAGTATAAATCTAGTGCTCCCTTTAGAAGTTCCTTCACCCAAGTCCTTCCACTCTAATACTAAGCCAATAATCCTCACATTCTGGTTTTGGATATTAAAATGTTTCAAGTTTACTTATAGCAAGTCTACTTGTTTTTTTTTTTTTTTCCAGGGTTCCCAGCTCACTAGCCTGTTTTGTAATACTGAACACCCAAACATTCATTCTTGTATGCTGTTATTGTACTGCACTGCTGACATACTCACTATCCCTTCTCTCGATTTCCTGACTAAATTCCTCACATTCCTGAGTAATAGCATCTAGCTTTCTAATAATATTCTTGTGTTTTTCCACTAGTTTCATACCTATCAGCCTGAAGGTCCAAAAAAGATGCCTGGAATACTCACACAAAACATCAAAAATGGACTTTACAATGATTTGTCACATTAAAAATGAAACTAAACAACACTGCTAAGTCAGAGGACATATATCAGGCTGTCCAGCTGCAAGTCAGTTTTTGATCACTAGAAGATTAACTATGTTAACAATTTTAATGTATTGCTTTTAGCTAGGTAAAATAAATGTGGCAATTTGGGCTCCTTTTCATTTTAAGGCAGATATAACACAAAAGCTCAAACCACTGCATCAAATGCTTCCAAATTTCTCTGATCTTTCCTCTAAATAGAATTTCAGTATTTCCCTAACTTTATTTTCCTTAGCACTGTACTTCTAAATTGGGTTCTTTTTCCTCTTTCATTACATGCTGTGTTTGCTGTGATCTTTTAAACTACTATTGCATTATAACAGGTCCATTAAATAAAGAAAAAATGTGTTTCCATATTTTAATCTGATTTTAATTCATTTTAACAATCTGTATCTGCTTTAGCTAAGGTCTTTAAGCTTGTATTAATAATTCTAGTTCATAGTTGTACTGCATTTTGCTGTTAAAGTTGTCTAACTGTTATTAAACCCTAGTTTCATTTAGAGTATGTCAGGCAGGTCTATATTACATGAACGAGTGATCAAAATGTCGAGTACAAGATACTCGACATACTTTGATCGACCGTTCATGTAATAGGAACCTCCAAATGTTGAAATTTGGAGTTCCGAAATGTTTTGTTAGGCCTTCCTGATGAGTGTAGCATGTGACGTAAACACACACTACACTGTCAGGAATGGCTTCGTAAGAGGCTGCTTTATTTAATATACCAACTCCGAGATCGCTCTACATAAGGGAAAGGGCAATTTCCCGGTAATCTCTTGCACATTGTTTTAAAAGTATGTGTGTTTGTGTAGGTGTTTGGGTGATGTGTATGTGTAGGGTTTGTATGAATTGGTTGTATGTGTGTGTGTTGTATGTTTGGATTGGGACAAACAAAATCTTTTGATTTTGTTTTTTTTCAGTGTTTTTGGGTTTCAATGACATGATCGAGTGATCAAAGTATGTCGAGCATGTTGTACTCGACATTTTGATCGCTTGTTCATGTAATATAGACCCTGTCAGGCTAGTTCATGAGTCTTTGCATTAAGCCTGTTCCAGGTCAGTCATTTCAAAGCTACGGGTCTAATTGTTTTTCCATCCCACCCAGTTCATTAACCCAGTGCATCTGTTGTTGCTTGCCTGTTATGACAATTTGATAAATAATTCCCTATCTCTCCCGATTTATTGCCTGTTGACAATAAGCACATAAATATAATTTTGCAAAGTCTCTCCCATTAAACTACTCACCAGGCTAAAAGACCTTCAATAAAACTGCTTAATATTGAGTGCACTGATGCTGCTTGCATTGTATGCTTGTTAGCATCAAATTACTGAGGATTGTTTACTATAATTAGTTTACTGTTCTTACTAATGGGAGAAAAAGGTTTCCAAGTTAGTTGTTTTATATTGAACTTTAAATACTTAGTAGCAAGTCCAACCAAACATTATTCTTAAACCAAACTCCACAGCAGTTATATCTACCCCTGCCCCTAGAGCCATTCATGTCAGTATCAGGGACCAGCACTTCCACACAACTTCTTCAGCCAGCCTGATTGAGATGCCTATCTTGAGAAAATGCAAGAATTGTCTCATGCTGTCTGATGATAACCACTCAAGCAGTCTAACACAGAGTGTGAGAGATGTACATATACAATATGCTTGGAGGCAAAAATCTGATACACAGTAAACTCAGACACCAAAGTCATAAGCAGTAC
The DNA here is from genome assembly GCF_019279795.1 of Protopterus annectens. Lineage (NCBI taxonomy): Eukaryota > Metazoa > Chordata > Ceratodontiformes > Protopteridae > Protopterus > Protopterus annectens. The sequence goes on from NC_056744.1 coordinate 1,340,217,691, forward strand.
ACCACACATGACACCTCTCCAAGGCCATCACAGTACACATAATCCATCATATGCTGATTTTCTATAGTTTTACTTGCCTACAACTCAAGCACTTACAAAACACAACACAGACACACTCAAAAAATTAAGAGTGCTTCCACACATTGCACAAGGAGTCCCAAAGTCACAGATACTGAGCCAATAAAGCAGGAATCTACCCAACCAAACATTGTTGTTATAGGTGACTCCATCTTAAGACATACTGATGTGCCTCTTACCAGGCTGAGCATGGAAAGAGTGACAATTAGTTGTTTGTCTGGTACCAGGATCCATCTGATCATGCATGCACTCAAGTCCATGAACAAGTACTAGAATCATTGTCATAGTTCATCCCATTGTCAATGACCTGAAGTATAATTCCCTGGACTACATGAAGAGAGATATGATGGAACTCTCAGACTATGTGTCGAAGGCAGGTATGAGCCTAGCAGTGAGCAGCATTCCACCTTCTTCAAGGCTGATGCAATATAATCAAAAATAATTTCACGTAATTGGCTAAGTTTTTAGTGTCATTCAAGGGGGTCCAAAATTTGCCAGCCTTGGAGGATATGATCAGCAGACCATGCTGCTTCACAAGGGGTGGCTGGCATATGTCCCCTGTAGGGTTTTGATTATTGGCAAATATATTGGCCACCCCATAATGCCTTTTTTAGGCAATGCCAACCTAATAAACTTACCAGCATAACAAACCAAGTAAAGGAAAATATGAAGGTGTTAGTGACTATTATCAGGAGCCTGAACAAAAAAGCTTCACTCCCTACAAGCCCTTCCTACCTGGAGGATGTTGATATCTGTGGAGTGACAGAGATGTGGTTTAAATAGCAGAGAACTCTCCAGCTGTGAAGGGCTATAATGTCTTCCAAACATTTAGACTAGCTACTGCATGCACAGGAGGGTAAAAAGTCAGAGGTGTCTCAATCTACATCTGGAAGAGACTCCCATCAAGGCTGGTAAAGCAGCATGATGCACTTGAGCTTCTTCATGGCCAAATAACCATCAGAAAGGTCTCATACTATATATTAGCTATCTATAGAACTCCATCTATAACACAAGAAAGTTACAGTTATTATCTGGAGGAAATAGAATCACACATTATTAAACCCAATACAATTTTCCAGGTGACATAAATCTGTCCAGCTATATACTGGAATACCTACACCACCACTAGTGCACAAGCACAAAGATTCCTGAACTTTATCAATACAAATGCCTTGGAACAATTAGAACGCCTACCAGGGGAAGTAACATCATGGACCTTGCCCTTACTGATATGGGACCATCTTGCATATCTTCATCACTAGGTAGGTCTGACCATAAAGCAGTCTTCTTCAAAATAAAATTTAAACCACAGATCCCTTCCACCCAAGGTACCTTTAGAAATTTCTTTATGACATAGTACCTACTCCTAAGTCAAACATTGGCAAGTTTAAAATCTCCACCAAACCCAGTTAACACCACTGAGTATGGAGATACATATACCACCACTCTATAACAGTACGTAAACAACAGAATAGGTGCAGCTGTACCACACAGAAACAAGTGCTGGGCAAACCCAAAAACAAATCCACATGGTGGAACCATAATATCAACAAGCTTTATAACAAAAGAAAAATAATTTTGACAAAAAGTAATTTTAATAAGTGCAGGGCCAACCCCAGAAACCAATCTTTGTGATGGAATCACAATATCAATAAGCTTTATAATAAAAGGAAAATAATTTTTACAAAATGTAAGAAGAAAAGTTCCCATAATTGTTAGAGACCTTGCCACTGAAATAAACAAACAACTCAGGAGCTTAATAACATCCACCAAAGCCAAGTTTGAAGCTAAAATAGCTACCCAAGCCAAAGACAATCACAAGGCATTTTTTACTTATGTTCATAATCTCAAAAAGCAATGAAGCAATGTGCTCAGCTGATTGTGGATGATGTTTCCTCTGTTAAATCTGAAGATATAGCAAATCTATGCAACCTTGATGAGTGGATGAGAAACCACAAATATGTCCCAGAGGTTCTACCTGTATCCCTCATTGACAGGGGTGACAGGTGCTGAGTGAGGTTTCTTTTTGGGGATAAACTCTTGGCTAGGCTTGTAGGGGCCCCAGGGCCATTAGCCTAGTAACCTCCTATGATCTTATGATCCTATAATATAGTCATAAAGAGTGACTTGACTATAGGATAATCACCCTTATTGCTGCATTGTGAAATGTGTAGAGTTTGTGTTATACTAATTGTTGACTACAACAGTTGTGATTTATTAACCTATAGTGAAGAGTTAATTGTAGACCTCAGATGTTATTGTACCTATTTCTAAGGACAGATAAGGTTTAATACTAGATGATGCAACAGGCATGACTGCTAGATATACTATGCTACCCTCTTGTGCCCTTTTGTATCTTGTTCTATCAGATTGTAAAAGTCTGTTCAGTTATTTATTTATTTGTCTTTGTTGACTGGGAAAGACCGACTAGGAAGAGCTCATTTTCAGTGGAGGCCCAGTTAGAAAGGCTCCTACACATTACATTTATATTAATAAGTGAATTTCAAACAGTTGTCAGAAAAGTAACTGTCACATTTCTCATGAAACAACAAAAATAATTACAAGAGAGATATATACAGTAAAATAATTACATCAACAATTATAAGTTTATACAGTCTATGCAGTTGTTCCAGCTGTAAAATCATGCAGAAGTAAATGTATTGTTACTGCAGAAGGGAAAAAAATAATGTAAAGAATTTTAGTGTCCTTTCATATCAGTAAAGAAACACTTGCAAGGAGTTTAAGATACAGAATGAAGCTAGTTATAAAGTTTTGTAGGAAGGGAGATATTAATATTATACAGGAGGATAGTGGTAATAGCTTAAGAAAGAGAGAGCATGGTATAGCATTGTTTCTATTTTAGCTACCTGTTCCAAATTGCTATATCTAGAAGGTTTATAACTTAGGTATGAAGGGATGCATGAGAGGGGCAGAGTGGTGGGTGGGGGCAGATAGAAAAACAGCAAGATGAGAAGTGTTGTTTAAGAGGAATGAAAAGGGATGTATTAATTCAAGTGAAGGAGGGAAAGTTGTTAGGACTTCTTCGAATCAATCAGGGTTCAACCCCTTACCCTGATCCTTGGTGACTTTAACTACCCAAAGATAGATTGGAAGAACTACTTATGCCAGAACACAAATGCCCAGAGATTCCTTGATTTTGTCAATGCAAACACCTTGGAACAGCTAGTTGATACCCCCACAAGAGGTGATAATATCTTGGACTTGGTATTAACCAACATGAGTAACCACTGTAGCATCCCTATAGCATCATCCTCCCTGAGAAGATTTAATCATAAAGCGTTCACTATCGAAGCCACCATCTCCCCCTACCCTCGTCCAGATATGGTCAAACAAAAAAAACTTCTCCAAATCATAAAGCATTCTTCACATATGTCCACATTCTCAAAGGAAGCACCCAGATATGCTCAGAACTGGTGGTCCAGGACATCACATACACAAATGCCATAAATATCGCCAACCTGCTGGCTGACAGATTTAGTGAAAACTTCACCCCCTCTGCCCCCCCATAAGTAAATCAGGACATCCCCAGTACCTGCCCCCTTCCCTAATCTCTATGGAACAGGTCATCACTGCCCTCTCAAAGGCAAAAAATACAGCCTCCATACAGCCTCCATGGGACCTGATAACACCCCAGGCTGCATCCTACATGAACTCAGGCAGGAACTTGCAGCACCATTAGGTGGCCTATTCAACCAAAGCCTGAGTACACAGCTGAGTGGAGGATAGCCACTGTCATCCCTATGTACAAAGGTGGAGCATCCACCAATCCGGGAAATTATAGACCCATCAGCCTAACTAGTCTGATCTGCATGGCCATGAAATGGATTATCATGGACCTCATTAATAAGAACATTGTCAACATCGAAGCACTTGATCCCACACAGTTTGACTTCATCAAGAGGAGGTCATGTATGTTAAATTTGGTCGACCCATTTGAGACAGTCACCAAAGTCATGGATGAGGGGAAGATGGTGCACACCGCCTACCTTGACCTGGCAAAGCCTTCAATACATTTCCCCACTCGGGCATAATAGATAAGCTCTCTTGACTAGGCATCAATCCACATGTTACCAGATGAGTATCAAAGTGGTTCACTGATAGAACCAACCTAGTCAAAATAGGGGAAGCCACCTAAAACAATAGACCCATTAAGAGCAGCATAGCCCAGGGATCTGTCTTGGGGCCTCTGTTATTTGGGATACACTTTTCTGAGGTGCAGGCCAAAACCAGTGGGCTATGACTGATGAAGTTTGCAGATGACTGCAAGCTGGGCACTGTCATAAATTACCCTAGTGATATGGATATCCTCCAAGAGGGTGTCACCCAAAAAAATGATTGGTGCCAGAAATATGGCCTCAAGCTGAATACCAAAAAAATGCATTATCATTCCCTTTGGGAAGAGTGATGTCACCACAAATTATCACATTAATAACAGCATCCTAAGCACGCAATCAGTTGTGAGGGATTTGGGCATCCAGGTTGATAACACCCTGATTTTTGAACACCATGTTGCTTCTGTTGCATGGAAAGCTTTCTACATGGAACACCTCATAAGTAAGGGTATTCATCTAGGGACAAGGAGGTCATTACATCCTTGTATTCTTCCCTTATAAGGTCCACTACTGAGTACAATTCCCCCTTTGGCATGTACCTTGCAAAGCACATGCGGCAGCTGGAGAGACCACAGAGGTTCCTCACTCAGAGAATCCAGGGCATCAAGCATCTACCCTGCACAGATAGGCTAAAGGCCCCATTCATATACTCAGTCTCATACAGACTCCTCAGAGGTGACCTCTGTTTGACATACAAAGCAAGCTCAGGCCCTGCCTTGATGAGACTGCAGCATAACCGCAAGTCAAGCTCCACTTGAGTAACCTGCATGCACGACCTCAACCTGGTCTGTGACATCAATAGAACTTGTCGGAGGGACAGATTTGTGTCCCAGAGACTCCCCCATCTGTGGAATAGACTCCCTCTCCACATCAAGCAGAGTACTTCATTATTCCTTTTTAAATGCAACCTGAATAACTGGATGGGAAACAGAATATGCACCCCTGGGATACAAGCTGTGTCCCTGCTGGACAAAGGCATTGGGACCTGACTTGGTTAAACATGGGCTAAACTCTTGGCTGGACTTTTAAGGGCCTCATGGCCAATAGCCTAGTAACTTCCTGTGATCCTATAATTCAAGTAGAGGAGGGCAAAAAGTGTATGATAAGACATTTGTGCTCTCACTACAGGTCTCAACCTGGTGATGAACATGAGCATGACCAGGACTGGAAAAGGTATTATTTGAGCTAGATTTTACAGCTTGGAGGTTTGTTAATCATTTCTGCTTGTGTAGGGATTGTGTTCCAGAGCTTGTAGATGTAACAGGAGTATAGTGAGGCCTCTGATGAATTATTTGCCTTAGTAGTGCTTAGTAGAAATTTATCATCAGAATGGAGGTCCCTTGTGGGGGTATAGGGCAATAATATATATTTTTAATGCAAGACATTATTTGGGAAAATATATCAGTTTGTATGCCATAACTAGTTGAGAGTATGGTATGCAGTTCGAAAGCACTAGACAGTTTATGGTTTGGCAGTGGTGAGCTCAGTGTGTAGTGTTTGTAGCAAATGTAGCTACTTTGTTGTAACAGGAGGCTAGTTTGGATTTTAGTGTAGAGCTTAGGTTTGTAATGATAGGTGAGGCCTATACGAGGGTGGGAAGCAAATAAGCTGAGGCTAGGGTTTTTCTTGCTGGGTCTGTAAGGTACTGTTTTATCCTGTAAAGGCAGACAGATTTCTGGTGAGTCTTTTTAATTGCTTGAAGAATATGTTGATTGCATTTAAGATTGCCATCTATAACAAGGTGACCATTTTGTTACAGGACCTAAACTGGGACACTTGAGGGCTGCCCTGAGAAGCCAGGTCTGCAATCACATTCTCCCAGCCCCCATGGGAGTGGAGATAGGGCAGCCATGTCATCTCGCACTGGGGCAAGCAGGTTGGCCTCCCATCTTTCACCAGGCACTATGGGGATGCCACTCTGTGAATAGCACCACCCAGGAGGAAAGAGGCAAGAGGCCACATGTCAGGAGGTTTGAAGTGATGCACATTTGTTAGCACCTGGGACAGTGGGGGGTTAGAGACTGAGGTGTGCCGCAAAAAGTGCAGAGAAGGGGGACCCAGGGCCATCTGCCCTGAGAGTTTGAAAGCCCTAGGTGCAAGGCAAAGTGGAGAACTGGTGTCACAGAAGTCAGGATGAGGGACTGTCTGAGGCTTCATGGCCCAGCAGAGTTCCATGAGCCTGTGAAGATGCCCTGAGATGCTCCAAGAGTACACATGACACTGCATGATTTGGCAGCAGTTAGGAGATATGTAACCCTGGAAAAGAGCTCTCTCTCTCTCTCCTGGGTAGAAGTAGAACACCAGAGGGGATCAGTCCCGATGGAAGTCTGGAAGGGAGAGAGAGAGAGGTGGAAAATGACTGGTACAGGACAGCTCTTACCTGGGTGAGGGGGTATGGACCATGCCCCCTCTGGGACAGACGTCTGGAAGGGGGAGAGAGGCAGATAGTGGCAGGGCTGTGTGAGCTCCTGTCTGGGTGAGGTGAGTTAGGCAGATATCCCCACAATGGAAGTCCTTAAGGGAGTGCTAGGGCAGACAGCAGTGGAGCCTGGAGAGCTCCTGCCTGGGTGCACGAGGTTAGGCACAGCCCCCCCATGATGGAAGCCCTTAAGGAAGCAACTAGCGGACAGTGTTGGGGCCTTGAGAGCTCTGGCCTGTGTGAGTGGGGTCAAGCAGAACTCCCCATAATGAAAGTCCTTGAGGAAGTGCCAGGGTGGACAGCAGAGGGGCCTGGAGAGCTCCTGCCAGGGCAAAAGCATCCAACTTCACCCCATAACCGAGAGCATCCTTGAAAAATCTCAAAGTCCCCAGATCTGCTCTGGATGGGAAAGCAGGGGGACTCTGAAGCCTTCATGAGAGAGGATCTGCCTCTCAGCAGCTGAGGAGAGTTCTGGAGGTGCAGACAGGATCGGAAGAAAGTACCCCTGAGAGGGTCTGAGGGAATGAGTGATCCAGCATGATTTGGCAGACTGGAGGAGACATGCAGGTGGTGGAGTCCCCTAACATGGGACACCATGACCGGCAAAGGTCTCTTGGCCAGGTCATATGGGAGGACTGCAGGGTTTGGCCATGAAAGAAGTCAGTACAGGAGTGCCAGGCAGATGGGTGTAGGGCCTGGAGAGCTCCTGCCTGAGTGAGTGGGGTCAAGCAGAACCCCATGACAGAAGCCCTTGAGGAAGTGACTGAATGATGGCAGCAGGGCCTGGAAGGCTCCTGCCAGGGCAAAGGCATCCGACCTTACCCCATACCCAATGGCATCACCGAAAAATTGCAAAGTCCCCAGAGCTGCTTAAGATGGGAAAGCAGGGGGACTGGCCACCCTGGGAAGCCAAGTCACCATTCAGACTGAGCGGTCTAGACAATGTTTGGGATTCCAGAACAGAGACTTCCAAACTGGGACTGTCCTGGAAAATCTGGGACTGTTGGTCACCTTGTTCTATAATAATGCCCAGTAATTTAGTCTGTGGTACTACCTCAATTTTAGTATTATTTGCTGATATAACCAAGAAAGATTGTTTTTAGTGGAGATAATGTTTTAGGGTGAAGAGCATCAGTTTTGTTTTATTTGGTTAAGGAGTAGGCTTCAATTTTTCAGCCAGGTTTTCAATGAAGAGAAAGAAATTTGGGTGATTTCTTGTAGTCTGTATATTGTGGGGGCTGTCTATATTAAAGTCAAATTATCTGCATTTTGTACTACATTTTCTTGAATCTTGTTTACAGAAATATTAAAAAGAAGAGGTTCTAGTATAGGGACACCTATGGTAACCGTAAGGGAGAAAGAGAGATCCTGTTGCCAATTGACAGTTTGTTGGCTTGCAGATAGATAACTAAGGAACCATTTAAGGCAGGATACAGAGAGACCTCAGTAAGTAAATGTTGGTGTGACACCGTGTTGAAAGCTTTGGATAAGTCCTTTTCAGTGGGAGTGGGAGTGGGGATGATGACAAGTTTTCCATTGGTAGTTATTTTGGACTACAAAGAAATGCTAAACTGATTGTCCATTATTATGGGCTGTAGTATACAGCAATGGTATAGGCGTTGTTGGGGGTTCTATGGAGCCACCTCCTCTAATACAGAGTATGCACCAATATATCTGCCTACTTCAGGTGAGTGTAGATGGACAGTTAACTGTTTGCATAGTCTTATTCTACAAGCTGCAAGTCTCAGCTAATGTTAACTTTACTGGATTACACATACATATCTATTTTGACTGCACACTCTTTGTCCTTTCAAGGATGAACTTCAAACTTGGGAGTTAGTGCTGTTTGATGCACTAACTTACCTCCCTAAGCCTATTTCCATGCAAAGCCTTTCTGTGTTATAGGTTAAAGTCCTAAGTACTAGCATTATAGGTTTGCTACTATACAAGGTACTGCTAACCACCACTGCATGATGAACAGTGCTGTGAAAGAGTGCCTAATTTGTAACAGACAGAAAAAAATCTGAAAACCAATTCCTGTGCCCTTGGGCCAATAAACAATTACACTTTGAGCTCCCTGAAATGCTTCCCAACTCAGAGAGACTAAGTAAGCACCTTCTGCCACAAGATGGATGATCCTGGAACTTCTTAATGTAAAACCACAGCAAAAGTAGCTCTTAAATCCAGATTAACACCAAACAACTAAGTCTCTAGTAAGTCCTCTGGCTGATGAGACAATCTTACTGTAAGCCTCCCCATGTGTTTCCCCAACTTGGACTTACCAGGTTACTTTACTACTGCCTCTAGAATAGCTGTAGTATCCTTTAATTTACTTAAGTTATTGTATCAATTTTTTAACTGGATACTTAATTTCATTTTATTGTGCTTTTGCTGGCCATTTGCATTCCTTTGAAAGCCATTGTGATGGAGGTAGCAGGATGTAATAAATATATATAAACTTCTGTTTACCATGTTTTGTGTTATTCAATGCATGCTGTTTTTTTTTCTTCTTCATTACTCCTGTGGAATGTTCTATAATGCATCAGTAAACTTTTATGCACTTACTGACAACATATTTTCACTAATCATATGAGTAGTATAGTGTTAATGAAAATCAGTATAAACCACATATGTACCTATGTATTGTAGCATTTAATAGTATCATGTTCCAAGGTTATTGGCAAAATGACTGAATAGAAGGGGGCCTAATATGGATCCTTGTGGTGCTCCTAATGTGACAGGGAGGAGGGGGGCAGAGGTCTTGCAACCATTTCACAGATTGTTGGCATCCTGTTAGATAGCTTTGGAACCAGTTGATGGCAGAGGGACTAAGGTTTAGGTCACTGAGAGTGGACAATAGCTTGGGATGAAATACAATTCTGAAGACTTTAGACATGTCTAGGAAGACTGTAGAGACTATGTTTCTTTTGTTTCTGTGTTGATTAATGGTGTCGGTAAAGTTCAACAGGGCTTTTGTTGTGCTATGACCTAGGTCTAAATCCGTCTTGAGATATGGTTAGTAGGTTGTTTTTTGAGAGGTAGTGGAGAAGTTGCAAGTGAATAATTTTTTTAAAAAATTTTAGATAGTGGGGATAAGATGGCTAGGGTCTATATTAGAACATATGTAAAAGCAGAATCTGATCTCTCCACGACACACCAAATTGTAGATTCACATTTAGCCAAATAATCCAGTAGAAGTAATAGCGTTATAATAAAATAACCTTTTATTTAACAAGACAAGTGGGTTGATAAGCGCTTTCGCGTGGATACAACCACGCTTCTTCAGATAACATTTTCTCCCACTAACTTGGTTTAAATAGCAAAACAATTAACTAAAAGCTTAATCTAATTAATTAATTCAATAAACATTTAAAGGAATCATGTTTAAAACCAACAAACAGTTCTATGATATAGGAAGATGAAAGAACATATATTCAAAAGTATAGGCTAATTGTATAAAGCCATGGCTATGAAAAGTAATAACTGTTCTTTAATTTAAATTATAATATGTAACAAATTCTTACATATATACAATACAATTAATAAAGTCTCAAACGTAATATGGCTTAGACCTGAGGTTGAAAATAAAACTGAGTGCAGCAATTCCTGAATGTTAAATATGAGAGTATACTTTTTTTTTTTTTGTCTATATTAGAACACCGAACGTTCAAAATTTCGAGTGTTCTAATATCGACCCATTTTCAGCGAACACTGAAAATATCGAAGAAACAGAAAACCAAATTTTTTCCTAGGGAAAGAATTTGGTGTTCCGTTTCTGTTGCTTTGGTATTTTGAGCGCTGTGGTGGAAAGTTACGGGTTGTATTCAGGTAAGGGTGCGACTGTGTGGACGTGAGGGTTAGGGCGGGTTAGGTGAGTTAGGGTTAGGGCGTGGGTCAGGTAAGTGTGCGATTGTGTGGACGTGAGGGTTAGGGCAGGGTAGGTGAGTTAGAGTTAGGGCGAGGGTAAGGTGACTGTGCAATAGTGACGGAACCTAGGGTTAGGGTTTGGGTTAAGTTAAGTGGATAGTTAGTGGTGTATGCATAGTTTAGTGTAGGGTTAGGTGTAAGAGTTTAGGTGTATGTGTGTGGATTGCTGTTTGTTTGGTGTGCTTGTGTTGTGTGTATGTGTTTTGGAACAACAAATTCTTTCCCTAGGAAAAAATTTGCTGTTCTGAATGATAGATGTTTTAAATTTTCATTTCATAGGGTTCGATATTAGAACACTTGACATTTTGAATGTTTGGTGTTCTAATATAGACCCGATGGCTATAGGTCTATAATTTGAAAGTTCAGTTGAGGTTCCGCCTTTATGTAGAGGGATTATATGTGATATTTTCTAGATATTGTTCAGAGATGGAGCGTTAGGTGAGAATGGAGAATGGGTAAGTGATTGCATCATCTGGTATTGTGAGGAAGATGGCTGTTAGTTTGTCGTTTCCTATTTTTGTGGGCTTTAGTTTTCTAAGTAGCTTTTGGATAGAAAAGATTTGGATGGGTTAGAAGGAGAAGGCAGTATTGTTATTGTTTTTTATAGTGACAATAAATGATTAACTGGGGGAACTGTTTTTTGTAAGTTTTAGAATGCTTTCAGTAAAATATTTATTAAATCGTTCTGCAGTGAAATGTAGGATTATTAGGAGTGGCTGGGGATAGGTTTTGTTGTTTGTCCTTTTTTAAGTATCTTGTTAACTTCTGAACAAAGATTTTGAAGCTTTTTTTGATATTTCTGTTGTAGGGTAATATAACAATTATTTTTGTCTTGTTTCATTTGGGTTTTAGCCTTATTCCTAAGTTTTTGAAATTCTAGATGATTTTGGTTAGGATTTGTTAGTCTACCATAGGTCCCAGGCTTTGTCTCTTTGTTTTAGGAGGGTTTTAGTTTCATTGGAAAGCCATGGAATGTAATTTGCTTTGGCACAAATTAGCCTAGTTGGAGCGATGTTATTAAGAATTCTAAGCAATGTTTCATTAAAGCATTCCACAGCTAAATCTAAGGGCAGGTTCTTAAAGGGAGTCCATCTACATTATTTTAATGTGGATATTAGTGTATGTTTTTTTCATATTATGAATTTGGAGGTAATTGGGATGTTTGAGTGGATTTGTATGTCTCCTGAGTAGGTAGGTTAGTATATTGTCACTAAGGCTGTCAGGCAGACAGCCAACATGCTGGGAGTAGGAGGGTTTATTACTGAGTATCCAGTCTAGGATAGTGTGATTGTTTGATTTTTTTTTTTTTTGTCTATTCTGGTAGGGGTTTGGATTATTTGTGAGAAGCCATAGAGGTTAATATGGTTAATTGGTGTTTGGGAATTGCATGAGTACCAATCTATATTAAAGTCTCCCATAATGATGGTTTCTTGAGTAATGGCATTAGATATCTAATTGAGGATATGCTCCAAGGTGGAAAGGTGGTGGAATATAGATAGCTATGACTACTAGGTGTTTGTGTTAATTTGAGATTTGGAAATAAGTATCTCAGCATTGTTAGAGTTTGGCGGAGATTTGTTTAGTGGTTGAAGTGTGAGATTATTTTTGTACATTATGACTACTCCTCCACCTCTTTTTGCTTTCCTGTCAACCCCAAGAATATTGCAGCTGAGGGAATGATCTCACTGTCATTTATGTGTGGTTTAAGCCATGTTTTGATTAGGATGGCGATGTCTGGTGAGTAGTGTGAGAGAGTGGTGTGTAGTTCATTAACCTTGTTGACAACACTCCTAATAATAATATTAGGTCAGAGGCTGAATGAGATTGGTTGAGTCTGAACTGGGATGGTGGGGTAAGTTTATCTGTTTGGGAGGGAATATTTATAAAACCAGGCTTAGGATGTATATCACCACTTATCAGAAGTTTGGAAGCTATTTTAACTAGGCTGTTTAACAATTTTTGAATTTGCTTATATCTGAAGGAGATGTTAGTTGCTACATTCTGCTTAGGTATCTTAGGAATAATTTGTATATTTATGGTGGTATTATAGATAGGTGGGGCTATGTTTATGTATAGGTTTGTTTTTTGTTTTGAGAAAGGCGGTGTATTCTTATGGTTGAGTGGTGCTGAGGCAATGAGAGAGTGATAGGAAGGAGGTGTCCTGTTGTGGAAAGTTTTATAAGAATTATAATGTACAGTGGAATGGTTTTATTTTTATGGTATAATGGTTCCATTTTATAAATTTGTTTATGCAACAGAAAACTTGCTTCCTTGTAGCAAAAACGATAAATGTCCAATTCTCTATAAGACCTATATCAAAAAGTCCATTCTTACAAAAATTATTCAGAGGGAATTTCAAAACAAAGCAGTACTTACTGTCATTAATCGAGTTTTAACACATGCAGGTGTGTATCAGTTCAACATAACAGCTCCCTCCCATTTCAAACGTCTGGGTAATCTTCCAAACCTTGTGCCATAAAGCAGATTCTAGCCCTGTTTCATCCCTCAGACTTAACCTTCCTGGAGACTCCTTGAAGCCATCCTTCCTTGACCAAGGACTCAAGAAAACATGAATTTAACACCTACATTTCTTTATTTCTTGCATTTCCCGAAAGTTACCAATTGCTTACTGAGGCATACATGCCTGCTCTGTCCTAACCCTGGAAATTATAGTATTCTTTAGGCCAGGCATGGGCAAACTACAGCCCGGGGGCCACATGCGGCCCGTTAAACGTTTTGATTCGGCCCGCCAAACTTGAAAAAATTTAATAAATTAACCTTGTTAATGTTTTATTTCCCCTGCAATTCTGATGTTTCCTCACTAGATGGCGCACTCTAGATATATTGGCTTTGTTGAGGTGAAGCGTAGGCCTATTACTCCACGTTTGCACTTTACCCTTTGACCCACCGCCCCTCTATGAAGATGAGCGGACCCAAGAAAAGGAAAGTGGACAGAGAATGTCGAGTGTTCAGTAAGGAGTGGACAACTAAATATTTTTTCACTGAACACTGATCATCTGCTGTTTGCCTGATATGCCAAGAAACTGTGGCGGTTTTTAAAGAGTATAATATTAGCCATCACTTTGCCACAAAGCACGCTAATTATGCTAGCAAGCTCTCAACAAAAGAACGGGAAGCTGCTGCTGAGAAGGTGGCAGCTAATTTGAAGGCTCAGCAAAGTTTTTTTCACCGTCAAACTGCCATTCAAGAGTCAAGTACCAAGGCAAGGCTTCACAGACTGACTTGCTGCAACTGTTTCATCCTTGCACTGGTCGTTGTTGACTTTTGGCACCGGGGAAACAAATTGAATAAAAGGAACAGGACAAGTACATCTGCATCTCCTACCGTTTTTGAAAAAAAAGACAGTCAGGAGGAGAGTGATGGTGACATCCTGAAGGATAACAGAACTTTCAGTGCTTTAAAATAAAATGGTCATTTATTTGATTTTCAGTGTTTAAAGACTCATTTCAAAGTCAGAGATTTTATTTTAATGCTTTTCTTCATTTTCATTGGAAATTAAAGCGCATGTTTTCTCCATATCCCAAGATGTGTATTTTTCCCCCAATGAGGTGATGTTTTCAAAGCATGCCATCTATCTGCTCCTGTTCCGGCCCCTTTGTCAAATGTTAGAACTCAATGTGGCCCACGAATCAAAAAGTTTGCCCACCCCTGCTTTAGGCTTTGCAGCTTAAAACTTCTCTGTGCTACATATGTAAGCTTATGCATAAATTCTCTTTCAGTGTAGCTGTTCATATGATATCACATGAATAAAGAAATCACTTTGATGTATAAAGCATTTTCTCAGGAAGAAAGACATTTATGTATCACCCTTCTGTGAGAAAAATATCATTATTTATTAATTTTGTGTAAGATTCCTAAATATTTGTGGGAGTTTACCACTTGTATCTCACAGGAGGTGAAACTGGGTTGCATGGCTCAACAACCTTTGTTTAGAAGATATAGCACTGACTTGGAACAGAAGCTTAATTAAGCAGTTCTCAGACTCATGGAGGACAATTAGATTTTTTGGAATATTGCAAAGTGGATCGGCCAGCCATGGGGTGCAATCATCTGCAAATCAAGAGCTGCTCAAAGTGCTCCTTCCTCAGGATACATTATTAAGAAAGCTGTCAGTTGATGCACTGTCTACCAGCTGGTTGTCACTACTATATCTTGCAAAAGAAGGTTTTCATGATGTCATTAAGGCCTTGGGCTGAATAAATTTGTGCTCCCTGTTTGTCTGTATGACAAACAATTCCTGGTACTGTTCATGTTCTCTTAACCCGTGGGCTACTAATTTGGATGAGCTAAGTTGCTTGGTCCACTAAGTTGGTTTAACCTTTTCCCAGAAATTATGCTGCACAGCATATCTAATACTCCTGATGTCCTTTCTTTGCTGATTGAACTCATTATACCAAAACTGATCTTTACATTGTGATTGATTAAAGTTGTTGAAAGCTACTGAAAATTGTGTAAGTTCAGCTAATAAATTGTATGGGTTTACTATCAAATGGGCGATCAGAATCTGTGTGAGTCAAAGTAGATCGAATTAAACCATTTGGTAGAATCAGAAGAACGAATGCAAAAATGTAGAAATGTACAATAGCGAATGCTTTCATGCAGATCGCACTATAGTGGGGATCGGAAAATGTACCCTTTCCCTTACTATAGTCTGACCTCGGAGTGTGTATATTTAAGTAGCAGGGGGTGTGGGGGGACGCAGCACAGTAATTCCATTTGTGGAAGTATGGTGAATGTTCGAAGTTTGTCGAATTTGAACATTCACCTCTTCCGCGTTCGACATTTTTGTTGTTCGCTGTAGTGGATTTTCATTTATACGGTTCATACAAACGATAATTCACTTACAGTGAGAACAACAAAATGATAGTAAACCAATTGTATGACTTTTTTCTTCTGTTTTTGCTCACATAGATGCAGTATGCAACTTACTGTGGCTTGAAAGAGTTCCAGATTTCCCAGGATGAGTCACCTTTATTGTATACATTAATCCAAAGTTGTTCTGCCCAACCCTTAAGTTGCTTGATAGAGTCCTTGTCTTTAAGTAAAACAAGGTCAAATCTGAATTGATTAGGTGTTGTAGACACATAGTATATGCCATAAGCAGATTACTGCGACCAGAAAAAAGACATGAACATATGGTAGATTCTCCGGGTATTATAGGACATTTGCACACAGCATATGCTATAAGCAGTTTACTGCAACCAAAAAAAAAGATATGGGCGTAAGGTAGAGTCTTCAATCCCATATAAAAGGTGATGAATAACAAAAAACTGTATCTAGACTATGCAATGACCCAGCTGGGGTACATAATATATTAAAGACATATTTTCAAGAAGCACGGCCCTCCATACATCAACCAAATGAAACTCCTTCATCCAAGATATAATGGCATTTCTATGACAAAGTAGTCTGTGTGGAGTTTTATGAATTCTGTCAAGCTCATGTGTTAAAACCCCATTGAAAGTCCCCTTCCCCCATGATCAAGGGTAAATTATGATCCCCCCAAGTTACATAATGCCTCGTAAAAGGAGAGGGGAACTAGCCCAACTGGATTAAAACTATAACAGTTGTCTACTAGCAGAAAACCCTTGAGAATGTAACTCTAACCAAAACTAGCTATCTTGTTTGTCTCCAAAATGTTTGCATTTTTACCAAGCCTAAGTTTTGGCTAAAAAGTGTAATGACTGTTTTTGCCAGGTGTGTAGATTAATTGCCTACATGCCAAACTCCTCAGTAGGCTAATTGTTTCTTTGCTGTGGCAGCATTTAGTTGAGTTTCATGTAAACAGGCTACATTGCATGACTCTTAGCAATGCCCTGCATATACATATTGACTTAATATTGTAGTTCAGGACTGTAACATTCCAAGATAATAATTTTGACGGCTTCTCTACCAAAATAGAATGTAGGCCTTTGTAAGAGTTAAGTATAATGCTGCTCATTGCTCTCAACCAATCAGTGACAAATCACATCACATGAAAAAATATAGTAAACCGGGTTCCACTCCTCCACTCGGAAACCAAGTCCAGAAAGGAAGCTCATCACATCAGAATGTGGGACAAATCAAGAAATAATCAGGCAAAATCAGGGACACATTTTAAAATATTGGTACTACTAACTTGAGATATTGACAGAATAAGAGAATATAAATTAACATATATTTTCTGAAGTAAAAGAAGACTTTAACTCTAATTATTGTCATTATTTGCTAAGTGTAACCACCTTTTCTCCAAAAGTCACATGTTTTAAGAGGGATTAAGGGGGACAGAGCTAACATTTGAGCCAAAATCAGGGATGCCCCTGGCTGCCCTGAAAATGGGGTACTTGAGAGGTGTACGCACTCATCTAGTAGGGGTAGAAGTGCAGTGATAGTGAATAGAAGGAATAGGTACTGTTTCTCTCATCCCTGGGAAATGTAATGGAATTCTTCCCAACTGCAAATAGCTACAGCTCAAGCTATGGAGCCATGTGAATTAATATGACTGGTGACATTCCGACAAACCAAGAACCAACAGTACAAAAAAGGAGATGAGGCAACAACACAGGAACCAGGACAAGTATAGTTTAATCCAAGTTTAAGCGCTTTTGTCAGAGTATAGCCAGAGACTTCTTCAGAAACAATTCAAAAACATCCATTTAAATTGAATCTCCTTTTTAGTACTGTTAATGTGACTGGTGTCAGATCATTGTTAAACATAATACAAGTAGAACCATTTGCTAGTAATGCATGCAAAAAAGTAAATCCATGTGGGTAATGATGGTTAGCTATGCTTACAAAGTTCCACATCACTTCAGCAAAGATACCTATAAACTGATTCAAGTGCACATAATTATTTTTGCAACCTAGTGTGGTCAGGACAAAAAAATGGCATAACAGTTTGTAACACTCTCCTAATTAGCTAGGCTATCTATAACCCATTTTCAGTATTCAAACACATACACAGATGGCAAATAGTACACAGAAATACAAACCCAAAACAATTCTAACTTTAATCATATAATATAATTTAAACTATAAATATATAAGCCTGGTAAAAAATGTTTTATACTCCTGGAAAACAATGGGACTGGGGAAGGAAAAGATATTAATACCAAGTAAAGAAATTTATAGCTATCAAGTCTGTAGCTGACCTGAAGTTACTACAGCCACTGTCTTTACTAGTATTGCTCTTTTGAACTCCTGCTTGAGCTGATCACTTTCTTTCAGAGCTAAATCAGGAAATTCAAAACCCATAGATTCTTCCTTCTTTTCCTTAAAAAATTCATCAGTGTTAGATGCTTACTATGTTGAGCAACAGTAAATTCTTGCTGCTTTGGCATGGAGTCAAGATCTTCACATGACGGAGGCCTGACTTTACTGTTGCAGCTCTCATTTCCTTTTTCCCCAGTGATTGCCAGTTCTGGGCTGGCAATTGCATTAACTTGTGAGTTAACTCCTGGCCAGAGCTGTTCCTTACTGGCAACGACTGCATGCCAACCTTATTTCTGTTTAGAAACATCTCCACTTCCACATGGTGGTTAAAGGAAAGTGATTAGGTCCCTCATTGCTGAGAAGTGAAATTTAACTGTAAATCCCAAGTTCTTAAATCTTCTCCAGACAGAAGATTAAGTTCATTTTAGTCATCAGTTTGGAATAGATGCAATGAGCACTTTCCATGGGAATGCTATCTTCCAAACCTACCTGCAGCCCTATAACACAGATTATTTCTGTGCCAATGATGTTCAAGTTTGTCTACCTTTCACTTAATGAGGTTTTTGCCAGTCCTTAATTTCCTCAATCTGTTGCAAGTGGTGGGTTATCATAGTCTGGTGATCCAACAGATCCTGGTGGTGCCAATCTAATTTAATGTGTATTGTTGATACTTCCGCTTTACAGTCCTCACTGCAGCATTTCAGCTGCTGCAGGTCTATCTTCACCTCCTTTTGGGGGGCAGATTAAGGGAAAGTAAAGTATGCTGCAGATTTTTCAAATCTGAGTGGCCATTCTTTCCCATCATCACCATTTTCCTGTTTTCTTTAGAGGACACATTTCCTGAAGTCTTGGCCATTCAATACATGGAGGAAAAGATAAAAGGGCAGTGCAGGTGTGGCATCAAGACTAAAAGGAACAGTTCTGCACAACTGGAGTTCAAAACAAAACAAATACAAGCTCTATGTTTGAGTTGATCTTTGTAATTATGAAAAAAATATTCAAATTTTGTGGGAGAGTGGAACAAATAATTTTACATCTCATGAATGCCTCTCCAAGAGCACACCCTAGAAAGACATATAGTTTTCAGTTTACCAAGTTAATAAAATGAGATACTAGTGAAGACAATCATCAAATTTAAAGTAAATACTAGCAACTCATCTTTCGGAGACAAAATTCCAAGCTTTTACTTATGTTAGCATTTAGTGACAATATTTAGAAACAATAATATTTATAACACATACAACCTAAAGTAAGCTTAAGTTCAAAACTATACAGTAAACAACTAATTTAAATAAAATAATGAGCTTTAGTTGCAGTTATAACCCTTGTCTGCTATTGTCCTATCACAATCCTAAGTCTAAGATTTATGTGCTAAGCCTTCTGCAATCTTTGAAACAGGCAATGTCAGCTGACTTCCTAGATTAAAAATAAAGCAGGAATCACATTTGTATTAAATATGCTTTACTTCTGAAGCAGAATAGACAGATGAAACAGGAAGCTAAATCCTGTGTTTTTTAAGGAGAAATGCATTGCCAGCATTGATACGCTGTAGATTATTGCTAAATGATATACAATAATACAATAACTAATGAGGCTGCAGCCCTTTTAGATCAAAAACAAACTCACAAGTAAAGTTATACAGAAAAATAATAATATGTGATACTAAATCCATGAAACAAATCAGAGCAAAATTGAACCTTAGTCTCCTAGACAGGGAATGGAGGTTCAGAATCAATCATCCCCACTACTAATTATGCAAATTCTATGAACACACATTGCGAATTGTTGAGACATTTTAATGATAATAATTATTCTGTTTTATTACTATTTTTTTTAAATAAATAAGACAGTACCAGTCATTAACCTGTAAGCCCATAAAATAGTACAGTTTATAACAAACTATAAATATTTTAAAATTGTATTCAGAACTAAAAGGCTTCCATATTTTCTTGTCAGTGTATATGGCAACAATATCTTAAACAGTACGCATGCATGATAAATAAGTTGTTTGCTTTTAACCTTTAGACTTGTTTATTGTTTCTCTTAATAGATTCTATTCTTTTTAAAGCTGGAAGCATGCATATCAGAGGTCTTTTTTGCTGATCCCCTGTAGATTTCCTCGATTTAGATTTGTTATAAAAGTGGATGTAGCAGTGATGTCGGGGAATCAAATGCCATTTCTGCATCTGAATGCTGTTAAGTAGGTCCCATGGCATTTCACACAGGCTTTCAATGCAAGCCTGCCACTAGGATCTCTCCAAGAGATAAAGCAGGAAATGTGAACTCCTGCGGGAAGAAGTGTTGAATAAAAAAACCTTTCCAAAAGCTCTTAGAATTCTACTGATCAGTCAATCATTGAGCCTTCAATCAACAGTTCTTCATGGCATACAATGAAAATAGAACTACACTGTTAAACCTTTTAGGAGGACTAACATAACAGTAAGTTTATATATAAAGACATTAAATTTTCAAAAAAAAAATGCATAAATCAAGTTATATTCTGGTGTGACTGCATTATTTTCTGTAAACTGTGGAGACTTGAAAACTCATAGGTGCATAGCATTCATACTAAATGATAATGTAGAACAAAACCTGGAATTCAAATTAATATTATTGTATTTAAAATGTTTTTGATCAACTGAAAGAAAATGCCTATGTAAATAAATAATTATCATAGCATTGTTTACTTTGCCATGTACACATACCAAGGCCAGAGTAGCATGAAGCCATAGGCTTGCTGAATTATTCACCCCTAAAAAGAATTATTACAAG
This sequence comes from Protopterus annectens, assembly GCF_019279795.1. Lineage (NCBI taxonomy): Eukaryota > Metazoa > Chordata > Ceratodontiformes > Protopteridae > Protopterus > Protopterus annectens. Next base: position 1,340,238,232 of record NC_056744.1, read on the forward strand.
GTAGGCTGTGTGAACCACCTTTCCCTCATCTATGGCCTTGGTGACTGTCTTGAAGAAGTCAACCAGGTTTAGTAGGCATGATCTGCCCTTAACAAAGCTGAACAGGGTCGGGTCAAGTGTTTGGAAGTTCCCAATGTCTTTGTTAATGAATTCCATGATGATGCGCTCCATAGCCTTGCAGGCCAGGCTAATCAGGTTTATGGGGTGATAGTTACCAGGGTCAGTTGTGGCCCCTCCTTTATGGAGAAGAATAACTGTTGCTGTGCATCATTCTATGGGCACATAGCCTGTGGAGAGGTTGAGGTTGAACAGCGTGTTTAGGTGGGGGGTTAGTTCATTCTGTAGTTTGTGCAAGATGCAGCCTGGGACACCATCTGTTCCCATTGACACTGTGTTTTTGGCTTTTGAAAGGGCTGTTTTCACCTGTGCATGTGCGATTTTTGGGACACTATACTTTTCCGGTATTGTTGTGGGCCCATTTGGGGTGAGGGGGGGGGGTGAAGTTTGCACTGAATCTATCTGCCAGGATGTTGGCAATATCAGTAGGTTCAGTATATTTTGTGCTATTTTGCACTAGTTCAGTGCATATCTGCGAGTTGCCACTTAGATTCTTAGCATAGCTAAAGAAGGCTTTGTGGTTATCTTTTGACTCCTTGGCTATTTTTCTTTCGAAGTTAGCCTTGGATGATTTCATGAGGGACCTTAGTTTCTTACTGATACTGATCAGGGATGTCTTTCCTTCTTGGGATTTGCTTTTTTTCTGAACTAGTTTCCTCCTTCTATTGTATAGCATGTTTATGGCAGGGGTCCACCAAACTGGTTTCCTTCTCTTAGAGGAGTGAGTCTTGGTTTTGCTAGAGATGGCACGATCCATGCATCCTTATAGGTGCTCATAGAGTGCATTTGTAAAGGTTTCTGCATCTTGGGCAGCGTTATCCTTTAGCGTGGGGGCTGTGAAACTTACCACCTCTGTCTTAAATAGTTATCCCATTTGGGAAAAACAAAACACCTACAAATTACCATATAGGTGGCAGCCCTCTTAATACAGAAGAGGTAATAAGAGATCTGGGGACCCAGGTAGATAGTAATCTCTCCTTTGACAATCATATTGCCAAAGTAGTTAGGAAATCCTTCTATGTGGCCCACATGCTTGCTAAAGGGTTCACATCTAGAAATAAAGAGGTTATAGTGCCCCTCTACTCGTCACTTATTTGACCCATCATAGAGTACAATGCCCCATTTGGGATGTACCTCACAGGACACTTCTAACAGCTGGAAAGACCACAAAAGTACTTCATCAAGAGGATTACTGGCCTCAAACTTATGTCCTATGCAGCCCGACTAAAAAAACTCCGGCTGTACTCAGTGGCATATCGCTTACTTAGAGGTGATCTCTGCCTGACTTTCAAAGCCATGTCCAACTCAGAACTGATGGACGCGCTCCACCTAAAGAAATCCAAATCACTGTGAGCCACGTGCTCTAGTGAGCTAAACCTCGCCACAACAATAAATAGAACATGCTGGAGGGATAGATTCCTCCGGCTGTACTCAGTGGCATATTGTTTACTCAGAGGTGATCTCTGCCTGACTTTCAAAGCCATGTCCAACTCAGTATTGATGGACATGCTCCACCTAAAGAAATCCAAGTCACTGTGAGCCACGCGCTCTAGTGAGCTAAACCTCGCTACAACAATAAATAGAACATGCTGGAGGGATAGATTCCTGTCACAGAGACTCCCCATGCTTTGGAACAAAATTCCAAACTACATTAGGCAGAGCCCTTCACTAAGACTCTTCAAGAGAAACCTTGACGAGTAGATGGGTAACAGAAAATACACCACTGGGATCACTTCATTGGCTCTGCTTGACAGAGGAACAGTTCAAAAAGGTCTCACAGAGACAGATAACTGGTGCCAGTGCCATGGTTTAAAGCTAAATGCCAAAAAATGTATAGTCATACCCTTTGGCAAAAACAATGTGCCCACAAATTACCACAAAGACGGAAACCCATTAAGTACAGAGAAAGTTATTAGGGACCTGGGGACCCAAGTTGATAGCAATCTCTCCTTTGAAAACCACATTGCCAAAGTGGTTAGAAAGACCTTCTACATAGCCCACCTCATCACGAAGGGTTTCACATCTAGATCAAGAGAGGTAATCGTGCCCCTTTATTCATCCCTCATCAGGCCCATCATAGAATACAATGCCCCTTTTGGGTTGTACCTTACCCGACACCTGCAGCAATTAGAAAGACCCCAAAAGTATCTCATCAAGAGGATCAAGGGTCTCAAACAGATGCCATATGCTGCTCGGTTAAAAAAACTCCAGCTCTACTCATTTGCATACCACCTACTTCGAGGCAATCTATGCCTGACATACAAAGCTATGTCAAATCCAGAATTAATGGACATGCTCCACCTCAATAAATCTAAATCCCTTAGAGCCACACGCTCGAGGGACTTGAACCCCAGCACAGAAATAAATAGAACTTGCTGGAGGGACAGGTTCATAACCCGGAGGCTCCCTTTGCTCTGGAATAGAATTCCAGTTCATGTGAGGCAGAGCAACTCACTGAATCTCTTCAAGAAGAATCTCGATAGGTGGATGGTGGATTGTAGGTTTGTCCCAGGGATTACTCCTGTGTCACTATTAGACAGAGGCACAGTAAACTAAACCTTAAAAAGGGCACAGTATACTCAAATCAAGGGGTGGCGTAAGCCATACAGAATCGGGCTAGGCTTATAATTGCCCCAGGGCAGATAGCCTAGTATGAATCTATTAACCTATGAACCTATAATTAATCAATGGGGCGGCGAAAGCTGACACACTCTGGCTAGACTTATAAATGTCCTTGGGCAGATAGCCTAGTAACTACCTATGAACCTATGAACAATTATACAAGAGATGATTGACTAACATGCAGGAACAAGTATAACATGCTTCGGTTAAAAAATTGCTTTTCTTTAACAGTATGCTTTATTGATCAAAGATACTTTACAAAAACATTATGTGCTATTTTGTAGAGGCACTAAAGAAGTCGCAGATATCTGCATTGCTTGAATCTTATATTAAACTTGTCTTCTTAACTCCATGCTCTGTCTCCACACCATTAAGTTATTCCTTCCTCTACTGTACTCTGGGTCCTAATTGTCAAACTGTGTTATGGACTACATCTCTGTGCATCCTTTAAATGTATGACCCTGTTACAACTTTTCTTTAGATCCATGACTGTGTGTGTGCACAGTTGCACATGCATGTGAGTATAAATGTGTGTGTCTATGTGTGTTGTGTAACCAGCTTCACTGCACTCATAAGTGAGCGAGTGAACCAAAGGTGGACTGCTGGTAAGTGCAAACAGCAATAATGCCTAAATGATGGTTATATATAGAAAGAGTGTGTTGTGGATTTAGTGGTTATGTGGTGGTAGTGGTTAGGTGCTCTGTGGTTTATGGGTGGGTTATTATGTGTAGTATTCTGTTCATGATTTTTTGCCAGTGTGGCTGTCAGTGTACCTTCTTTGGGATTTCCATGGACTTAATATATTTAATTCTGGGAGTATGGGTGGCTTGCCCACTCATGGGGGTGGTGCATGGGGCATTTTCTTGTAAAAATGTTAGGTGTTGGTGCTTTTATTTGTGTTTTATTATGTTTTGATGAGCGTACATTGTTTTGCTTATATTCATTATTTTATATATTTAAGTTTATAATTGCTTGCAATTTGGTGCATGGTTGCTGCTTATGATGTATGTTTCTGGAGATCTCAACATGTTGACTTTGGAAAATATGCAATATGCTTTTAAATGTATATATATATATATATATATATATATATATATATATATATATATATATATATATATATATATGGGTGTCATACTATTGAGCGAAAGCTCTTTTAACCAAAACCGAAACTACTGAACACAATTTAGCGAATATGCGTTTTCACCGAAAATGCACTTGTGCTAAAGTGAGCTCAAGAAAATGAAAATAATGACAGAATAGCTGCTGCTGAGGTCGCGGTACAGTATGGATAAGTGTATATAGTGCGATCTCAGAGAGAGAATACAA
>NC_056744.1:1340244799-1340249581 GCF_019279795.1 Protopterus annectens
CAACAATGCTACTGCTGCACCACTGAGCCATCCTAATTTACATTGGTGCAGTGGTGTGTGTGTGTGTGTGTGCAGGGACAGTTGGACAGGGACCCGGTGGAATTTACATTGTAGTGGTGTGTGTGTGCATAGAAGCTCGGACATGAACTTAGTGGAATTTATATTATGAAGTGGTGTGTGCAGGGACAGTTGTGCAAGGACTCAGTGGAATTTATATTGGTGCAGTGGTGTGTGCAGGGACAGTTGAACAGGGACCCAGTGGAGTTTACATTGGTTCAGTGGTGCATGCAAGGGGTGGCGTAAGCCATACAGAATCGGGCTAGGCTTATAATTGCCCCAGGGCAGATAGCCTAGTATGAATCTATGAACCTATGAACCTATAATTAATCAATGGGGCGGCGAAAGCTGACACACTCTGGCTAGGCTTATAAATGTCCTTGGGCAGATAGCCTAGTAACTACCTATGAACCTATGAACAATTATACAAGAGATGATTGACTAACATGCAGGAACAAGTATAACATGCTTTGGTTAAAAAATTGCTTTTCTTTAACAGTATGCTTTATTGATCAAAGATACTTTACAAAAACATTATGTGCTATTTTGTAGAGGCACTAAAGAAGTCGCAGATATTTGCATTGCTTGAATCTTATATTAAACTTGTCCTCTTAACTCCATGCTCTGTCTCCACACCATTAAGTTATTCCTTCCTCTACTGTACTCTGGGTCCTAATTGTCAAACTGTGTTATGGACTACATCTCTGTGCATCCTTTAAATGTATGACCCTGTTACAACTTTTCTTTAGATCCATGACTGTGTGTGTGCACAGTTGCACATGCATGTGAGTATAAATGTGTGTGTCTATGTGTGTTGTGTAACCAGCTTCACTGCACTCATAAGTGAGTGAGTGAACCAAAGGTGGACTGCTGGTAAGTGCAAACAGCAATAATGCCTAAATGATGGTTATATATAGAAAGAGTGTGTTGTGGGTTTAGTGGTTATGTGGTGGTAGTGTTTAGGTGCTCTGTGGTTTATGGGTGGGTTATTATGTGTAGTATTCTGTTCATGATTTTTTGCCAGTGTGGCTGTCAGTGTACCTTCTTTGGGATTTCCATGGACTTAATATATTTAATTCTGGGAGTATGGGTGGCTTGCCCACTCATGGGGGTGGTGCATGGGGCATTTTCTTGTAAAAATGTTAGGTGTTGGTGCTTTTATTTGTGTTTTATTATGTTTTGATGAGCGTACATTGTTTTGCTTATATTCATTATTTTATATATTTAAGTTTATAATTGCTTGCAATTTGGTGCATGGTTGCTGCTTATGATGTATGTTTCTGGAGATCTCAACATGTTGACTTTGGAAAATATGCAATATGCTTTTAAATGTATATATATATATATATATATATATATATATATATATATATATATATATATATATATGGGTGTCATACTATTGAGCGAAAGCTCTTTTAACCAAAACCGAAACTACTGAACACAATTTAGCGAATATGCGTTTTCACCGAAAATGCACTTGTGCTAAAGTGAGCTCAAGAAAATGAAAATAATGACAGAATAGCTGCTGCTGAGGTCGCGGTACAGTATGGATAAGTGTATATAGTGCGATCTCAGAGTGAGAATACAAAAGTAGGGGGTGGGGGGTGCAGGGGTGTCTGCCCCCCTGCGTAAACGAGAGTATTGTGTTTTTTTTTTTATTTTATTATTTTTTTAATTTTTTTTGCACACTTTAGTGAAAGTGCTTTTTTGGTGAAAAGCACTTTCGCTAAAGAGTGTTCAGCCATTTACGTTTTGTGGAAACGTAATTTTGTGCAATAGTCCTAGATCCATATATATATATATATATATATATATATATATATATATATATATATATATATATATATATATATATATATATATATATAGATATATATATATATCTTTATATATATATATATACATATATATATATATATATATATATATATATATATATATATATATATATATATATATATATATATATATATATCTTTATATATATATGTATGGGTCTAGGACTATTCACTGAAAGCACATTTCACTGAAACACATTTGACTGTGCACAATTCACTGAAAGCTCAATTCACTGAAAGCACAATTCACTGAAACACATTTCACTGAAAGTTATATATGGCCTTTTCCCCACTGCAGTGCGACCCTGGAGTTAGTATATATGGTAAGGGGGGAAGTGGGGGCACCCCCCCCACATTGGGGTGTATGGGGGGTGTAGACCCCCACATAGTTTGGATATATATTATGTTCAGAAAAGAGTAATTTATTGGAATTGCAAGTATCTATGTATGTAGTTCAACCCCCCCCCTTACTATATATGCTAACTCCAGGGTCACACTACAGTGGGGAGAAGGCCATATATAACTTTCAGTGAAATGTGTTTCAGTGAATTGTGTTTTCAGTGAATTGAGCTTTCAGTGAATTGTGCACAGTCAAATGTGTTTCAGTGAATTGTGCTTTAAGTGAATAGTCCTAGACCCATGTGTGTGTGTATATATATATATATATATATATATATATATATATATATATATGTACATATGTATATATATATATATATATATATATATATATATATATATATATATATGTATATATATATACCAACAACACCAATAGGTGCACAACCAAACAAGAGCACGGAAATAAATATAAAAGTCACAAACAAATAAATCCAGCACTCACAGTATTCGCGATTTTCATAATATAAATAGGCCCAACAAGATGGTACCCACAGCAATTAAAGAAGAACAAGTGAGGATCAAATAATGCCAAATAGTGGCTTTTATTCCATAACACACTCAGCTGGCTATAACAAACTCTGCAATAGTCCAAAATAATAGTCTGGCTGTAACAAATTTTTTGCAGCTCAGCAGGCTGTAATAAACTCAGCAAGCTTGGCAGTCTGGCTGTAACAAACTCTGCAAACCAGTTTTGCCCCCTGTGACTCATAAATATATATATGTGTGTGTGTGTGTGTGTGTGTGTGTGTGTGTGTGTGTGTGTGTGTGTGTGTGTGTGTGTGTGTGTGTGTGTGTGTGTGTGTGTTTGTGTGTGTCTATATATATCTATCTATATATATATATATATATATATATATATATATATATATATATACACACACATAGATATATATATATATATATATATATATATATATATATATATATATATATATATATATATATATATATATATATATATATATATATATATATATATATATATATATATATATATATATATATATACATTTATATATACTTAGGTAACTAAAATGGAGTAAGTGATAATTAAGAGTATATATTATATAGTGACAACATGCAAACAAAAGTCAGATCAAGAGTATATATATTATATAGTGATAGCATGCGAAAAAAAGTCATAAAGTTCATTCTTCACATAAAATATCATCTGGAAGAGTGGAAGAGTCCAGTAAGGGTTGACCTGCAGAGTATAACTTGGTAATGTGTAAGAATCCTACTTTTAGAGCTAAAAGCTGAGTCGGAGAGGCTTACCGCCTTATATTTTCCTTTTGTTTTACTGTGAGGAATTGATATTGTTATGATAGTAATGCTTGTTTTATTTTGAAAATACAAAGTCAAATGGCCTAAAATTTTACTTTGCAAATTACTGAACAAAAATGTGTATTTACTTTTGTCCTGTTTCCAGTGTCTTTTAGGAATTTTCATTGAAGCCATGGTGTATGCAGATACAGTTGGACAGAGATGCAATGGAATTTAAATTGGTGCAGTGGTGTGCTTGCAGGGATAGTTCAGCAGGGACTTAGTGGAATTTACATTGGTGGATAGACAGTTGGGAATTCACAAAGTGGAAGTTTATTTATTTATTTAACATTTGTTTACTGGGAAAGTCCGACTTGGAATGAAGCCAATTTTCAGAGGGGGCCTGGGGAGAAATGACACATGTCTTTGTAATGTGAGAGGAAACCCACAGAAATGCAGGGAGGACATGCAGACTCCACACAGAAGGCATCCAAGCCATGAATTCAACCAGAGAATCTCTTTCTGTGAGGCAACAATGCTACTGCTGCACCACTGAGCCATCCTAATTTACATTGGTGCAGTGGTGTGTGTGTGTGTGTGCAGGGACAGTTGGACAGGGACCCGGTGGAATTTACATTGTAGTGGTGTGTGTGTGCATAGAAGCTCGGACATGAACTTAGTGGAATTTATATTATGAAGTGGTGTGTGCAGGGACAGTTGTGCAAGGACTCAGTGGAATTTATATTGGTGCAGTGGTGTGTGCAGGGACAGTTGAACAGGGACCCAGTGGAGTTTACATTGGTTCAGTGGTGCATGCAAGGACATTTGGGCAGGGACACGGTAGAATTTACATTGGTGAAGTAGTGTGTGCAGAGACAGTTGGACAGGGATTCAGTTGAATTTACATTGGTGCAGTGGTGCATGCATGGACAGTAGGGCAGGGACTTGGTGGAATTTACATTGGTGCAGTGGTGTGTGCAGGGACAGTTGGACAGGAATTCAGTGGAATTTATATTGATGCAGTAGTGTGCATAAAGACTCACCCCGGGATTCATGAAGCTCGGCGCAAGGCCGGCGTAAGGCCTGCGCCGGCGGTGCAGTGAATAGCCGGCGTAGTAGCGCCATATGCATAGTAATGAGAGCGCCGCAACCACAGACATGCGTGCGTGTGCGTGGCGAGCCCAAGTAAGATCGTCCGGGCGTGGCTAAGCCGGCAGGC
>NC_056744.1:1340609158-1340661658 GCF_019279795.1 Protopterus annectens
GGATAGATATAGATAGATATATATACACAAACAACAGGTATTGATATATACACATACACACAAAACAAAATGTATATGTTATTGTAGATATAGACATGTACATAAATAGGTTACTTCACAGCAATTAGGGATAACATATTTACAGCCCGGGCATATGTGACTGGGAGGTCCAATAAATAAACGTTGTACCCCCCCACACCACCCATCTAGGCTGGTCAGACATACAGACAGGCAATACAAATCAATACACTGCCGCTGTCCAAAACACCGGTAGGAAAGTACCAGTGGGAGAAATCTGCAAGGTCTACACTTTAAACATGGATAATGGTGTCCCTTGCGGGACCCCAAAAATTCAGGGTACGTGTGAACCTGCTGACATTGATATGAGCAGGATGTAGGTGTACATGGAACAGTAGGTTGTGCAAGTGTGATAATACATGAGTTGAAAAAATGTACGACATGTGTCCCGAGACGGGGAGAGTGGGCAATGTGTAGGGGTGTGCTCATACCCCAGCTGCGCTCGCAGTAAGTATTTGTCATGACTGCTGTAGAGGGGTGCCAGGTAGGTGGACCATGGGTATGCAATAATGGGCTTAAGTATGCAGGTGCTGGTTGGCAGAGATGTAGCAGGCCCACCCAGTGGAAGTCATTAATATTCCTATGTGGGCATAGCATACGCCTACACCTCCCAAACCTGAAGAGCACATCTACCGGACAGTCTGTAAACCATCGGTGGAATACATAGAGACCATATCAGTGCCGTGTGCCTGATTAGCATGGGCGTCCATAGTTATGTATCAGAATGTAACAAAGTTCAAATAAACACTTCCAGAACTAGTGATATTAGGTGGACAGGTGGCGGAATACAGGTAATAACAGATGACAACATGTACGAGTCATAAACAGCATGTACCTCGACAAACGTGAATGAATACATATGCTCTGTGACTGTAAATGTGTCTGGTTAATAGAACCAATCGTCTAAATGTGTCCCACATGGTGTTATGCATTGTTCCTGATACAGTGTTCATTCACACCCATTGGTATGTGAGTTCTGCTAGTGACAGAAGGTGCATAATTTGCTGACCACCTTAGGTAGATGATAGCATAATAGATGAGGTTCAACACCCGTACGCCTTCGAGGGACACACCCGTCTGGGCAGTTGTTTCCTGCAAAATGACAGTTATGGCACATGGCTTGTGTGTTCGGGAAAGGAGGCTATATAGTCTGTGTAGTGGTGTCAGAAATTAATTTGTTGCATCAGAAACAGCTACATGTAATAGGAAACAGTATTATAATGCTACATGAATAACCTTAACGTATGCAAACCGTGGAAGCTGTCAGTTTACTACTGGCTGTGGGTATGTGTTGCCTTGACACATGTGATAGCTCTACATATAGGATCTATAGGGCCGCAACCATTCTGAATGGCCAAAGTGGAACCTGCTCTGTAGAAATGTCAGACGTACCAGGGCAGAACATACCTACAGCCATGCATAGTACAGAAATATACATATCGGCACAAATCAAAGTGTAGTCAAGCAGCAGTAAAGTTGCTTATGCTACTACATATAACATATCGACGTGTCAGGTATACAAGACCTGTAACAAGCAACCAGTACAGACACGTACAACATGAGAATGTCCCCTAATCAGGACAGTTGCAATGGCTAGAGTATTGTCCATACCTCTCAACTGTCCCTGAATTTCAGGTACGTCCCTGAGTTTGACTGAAAGTTTAACTCTGTCCCTCTTAATCCCTCCTAAAATTAATGACTTTTGAAGGAAAGGTGATGAATTACACTTAATGACTAATGACAATAAGTAAGAGTTATAAACTTCTTTTACTTCAGAAAATGTGTATTAAGCCATATGCTCTGATTCTGTCAATGTTTCAGGTTAATAGCACTACTTTTGTAAAAGTGTCCCTGATTGTCCCTGATTTTTTTCTTGACCTGTCCCTGATTCTGTAGAAATGTGTCCTCAAATGATGGAGAGGTCTGGTATAGTCACATGAGATATGCCTAATGAAGGACTGTACCATTCAAAGTGGGAAAGGTGTCACTCCTACAGTCTCCCATTGTGCAATCTGAAAGGTGGAAAATGTACAGTAGGTATGCGGTAGCATGACTCGGCGGACAGCTGCATCAACAAAATCATATTCACATGTCAGCATTGCAGAGTATCGGTTCCCATGTATCAGGCAGATGGGAGCAGATCATATGAGGAACACGCATATAATATGATTACGTCACTGGACAGGCCGCCGAGTCTGTACAGTCGAACGCCTGCCATCGCCAAATGGTTACACATAACCAATACTGTAGTCATGTAGTCCGATGTAATACACATCACAAGGGATCACACACACCCAGTGTGAGTGACAAATGTAAGCAGAAATGTTGGTGAGCGAGCGGCTGTAAGCATATTTGTCTACCAGTATGCTAGTAGTGCACTGTCAAAGAAATGTGGAGTCTAAACGGGTATAAGGTGCTGTGACCAGAGGTCAGCAGTGCTGAACACTGTGCAAACCCACGCACAACTGCTCCCACCTGCTGGAATGTGCCTTACCCAGTCCGTATCCAAAGGTGTCAGTCTGTCTGCAAACAAAGAACCGCCCTATTCACGTGATGGTAGCAGTACCCTGCGCACATAGCTCATGTGAATTAACAATAGACCATGGCATATGTACAGACAATAGACCACACACACACCATACAGCGCAGTCATCCAACAGTATAGCAATGTACTGGCAGATATGTCCGGACCACTGGTGTATGCATGCCTGGCTGTCCTGTGTTTCAGTGTGTGTGAGCATGCCCAGTATGACTGTTACGCATGTTGTCAACCGATATTACCGTCATACCGTCATGTGTGTGAGCATGCCAAGTATGGTCAACTGTATCGCATGTGTCACATGTCCAGATAGTTAGTACTGTGTTGCTGACCCCTCCGTTCTACACAGACAGGTGACATGCTGTGTCTGCAGGGTAGCTAATGGTCATGTGGCATTGACAGTTGCTACATGTCTGCATAGCGTGCGGGTACATCCAATGACAACCACAGTCCTACACAGCACCGTGGGTAGTGCACATGACTCTCACATGTGTAGGTTTGACGGGGGCACAGCTGACAGTTGTACACATCTGCTGCTACTGTACTGGTATGCCAGGTACTCCATGTCAGTGTGTGGACCTACCTAAATTGCTGGTTGGAGGGATACCAGTGTACGCCAGTTCCCAGCTTTAAATACCAGCACAGTGGTGTTGGACGTCCTGGCTTACACAACCTACATCAAACTGCCTGGCCTGCTGTAGTCTGTGTGTGTCTTAGGAGGTTGGGGTCATTCATTGGGCATATCCAGAGGCCATTGTATATCATTTGTCTGTATTGGTCCACATCTGTTCAGCTGCATGGAACGTGTGTGGGCTGTACAGACACACATGATGGTCAGTCCATAATCTGCAGTGAGTTAGGACACCCTGTGTACTACTGGCTACCACTGTCACCCCCATATGTGCTACAGAGGTCATGGTGCCACAATGGATGTGTACTGTCTGCTGCCCTAACATTCTGCTACCACAGACACTTGTATGCTCACATACATACCATAGCAATGGGTAAATACACATTCTAATACAACTGCCAATTGTTAGGTCAATAGCCATACCCTGGGTGTGTTCTGGACCTGAGGACGGTGCTGGAGGGCTGCCTATGTCGGATGCACACAGTGCACCTCCTATACATGGCCGAGCACATGCAGTGTCATGTTTGGCATCCATTGTACTGTGTGCGGGTCAGAGAGGGGAAATCCGTGGGTACCTACTGTGTCAGTGCATATGCCTTGTGTTGCCTCTTTGCCAAGGGCAGGTCATACTGTGCATGGACTTTCGCTGACTGTGCCCTGCTCAGGTAGTTCCTTTACCAAGTCACACTGTGCCTGTACAGGCCTTGGCAGTGGTGTTGGGCTGTGTGGCCCTGCCCCATGCTGTTCCTGCTGCAACTGTTACTGCAGGATAAGATTATGTAGCATAGCAAATACCATAACAACTTGTATGCATGTAGCTAGCGAATACTGCAGGGCTCCACCGAATGTGTCCGGATATCAGAACCATGAACTGAGCATCCCAAACGCATGCACAATTATATGTCTTGCCTGTGCATCCGCCTCATTATGGTGTGAGTGTTCAAGTGTGTGTGCATTGCTGATGGGTGTCATCAGCCATGACACCAGTGTTTACCCAGCATCCCCCACTAGGAGACTGTAGGGGATGTCCATATTGGCATTGGTGTGGTACAGCTGTCTCAGAAGCCATATATCAGAATCATCATAGCTTCCAGGGCAGACAGCACACACATTCAATTTCATGCCCTGGCCATCGCATATGGCCTAGCTGTTGGAGGGTATGCCCCTGCAGTGACTGTAGGCCCTACCCCGCTCACCAGGTGGTGCTTCGATGTGTATTTGTGTGCAGGCTATAGCACCCAGTACCCTAGGGTAGTCATCCATGTGGTAGAACTGATGCATATTGCTGGTCTACTAATCACGTGTGTTAAGGACATGTACATGCTCACTAGCATGTGTTGACATGGCATCTGTGAACTGGTGCAATACTCTGGATGCAGATGCCTGTGAGATACCCATGATATCCCCAGTTGTGCTGTGTGAGGTACCTGTGGCTAGTACACCTAGGCCAACACATACCGTGGTATCCACTGTGATGGGTTTCCCTCGGTCTGTTTGATGTGTCAGGTGTGGCAGGCACAGGTCAACAAGCCGCTGTAGGGGGTCTCTGTCCACCCCATACTGCTCCACCATCTCCAGCCCATGTAGCCCCTGGTAAGTCACTCTGGGTCTATAAAGTCTTATGTCTCCCCAGTAAGGGTTGTTCGGCAGCATACACATCCTCACTGCCCCAGCCTCCTGCACATGTTGGTATATGTTGCCTGCTGCAGCCCTTCTCATTTGGTTGGACTGTGTCGTCAAATGTCCCCGCAGGTATACACCGGTGGTGTAGAGTGTGGAAGAAACCTATGCGTATGCTGCTTGCTCACATTACAGTACTGTTCAGGTGCGGGCTGGCCATGTCATCTGCTGATTGTGCTGATCAACACCTGTTTGTGCAGCCTGTACACCCTGACTACCCTACCACTGCTGTCATCATTCCCAATGTTACCAGGCAGGTATAGACACACCCCTAACTTAGGCGTGCTAAGGCAGGAGCACTCCCGAGGAACAGTTCTGCAATGTACGTATAGTATGCCTGACCCCCCCCACCCATGCTGTCAAATATATTCGAGCCCTGCACCCGGCTGACTACACACATACACTCCAGGGACCTGCATTACACCCTGATAAATGGGATACACTTTTGTCAACCTCATCTGCATAATATAGTCTTCTAATGAATAGTTATATGAACCATACCGAACCTCCAAATTAATAACCACTGCTCAGTGTCACTTAGATCCATAGACAACTGGCAACAGGTGCCTTACTATCACCATATTCGATGTCCCATGGTCTTTCCAGCAACAAAACAACCAGTGTCTACACAACTACAACCCGTGACCCTGCACACTACAGACGATGTGCGTTACCACTATGCCATGGCAGATATAGATTGTTAAATAAATTCGTTAGAGTCAGACTGTAAAAATCATTGAGTTATTCAAAAACAATGTCAATCAATAACAAACAATAATGCAGGAGAACTTGAGTATCTTAAACTCTAATGTACATTAGGAGGCAAAAAACCATACACAAGTTTGTACAGAATTTTGTCTAGTTTTATTCACAAAAGGGCACCATTTTTATATATGTCATTATCAGTTTTGCCCACCTCACTGGCGTGGTCAGTGACAGGGTCTTTACATCATAGTAATTCATAAAAAGTGCTGAATTTGTGTTTTTCAAAAAGTCTTTTTCCCATGTGAATGTTACAGCCTTGCAAGCACCTGGTCAGTCACGATGACCTCCTGAGGATGTAGCCAATTCAAGGTTCTCTGATTAGTTCGAATACAATAGATGTATGTCTTCTTTAATGCCTCTCTTTGTCTTCCTCGTTCCCAGCTGCGCACTATCAGAGATAGTGCGCACAAGGTTATTCTCCTGGTGGAAGCAGGAAAGAGGATACACATGCGAACAGATTTATTATTTTCTAACTTTGCAAAATAATCTTTACTTGAAAGACATGAGCCAGGCTGTGTTTGCAAGCTGCCAAGGTCAAATTTCTGATTACACTGCAGCTTGTGCTTCAAGCAATAATATGCAGGTTTATTTCTACTATTATTCTAGTAAGACAGAATTAAATGCATTATATACTACTTTCCAAACTTTGTTCTCTTTTATGGATTTAAGTACATTTATTCCTAACTAAAGCACACATTTCTCTATATATTTGACCACACAACTTATATGTGTTTGAATGTTTGAATACACATTTTCCCAAGCAGCATACATTGTAAATATATTTTCTAAACAGCATGTGTAGATTTTTCTAACATTCTCCCTCCTGTTAATGCATTTAATTCTATTTGAAACATAAACAGTATTATTTCATTTCTTAGCCTTTTCCTCTCAAGGACTCTCAGCTAAGTAAGTCATTTGTTTTATATTTCAGATAGACTTTCACTTGGTATCAACAAATTCAATTCCATATCTTGGTACATAGTTTCAGTCACTGATACATCAACTAAGTCTTTAACTAATTTTTCACACAGGGTATCCGCAGCAGACACATGCTCCAATTATGAGCAGTACCACACAAATTGCAATCAGAATGTTCATAAGGACACCCCACCCCCAAACAGATTCTGGAAAAGTTCGTCAGTGGGTTTGGGCCTGGTTCTGCCATTGCTGACACCTGCTGTATTACCTCCAGGTGATCATTAATTTCATGCTGGTTGTCTGGAATGTACGCACAGCATTCTTCTTTGATAAGCTAGACGTACCACCTCTCGCCGCTAGGGTGAAGTCGAGAGCCATTCGGTTCTGTAATACAACTGTTCTCATTGCATTCATTTCATCAGTCACAAGTTCAAGAGCGGAAAAAGTCGCATTGCTCATTACTGAGGAGTTTTGACAATTTCCTCAGTTCCCAAATTGATTTGACTGCTCCGTAGGCTGGGAATATCCCAGCCCAGGATATAACACTGTCACTCAAGTCCATATGGGTCAATTTTTCTTTGTCCTTCACAGACGAATGATCCTTCCAGCTTGCTTCAATCTTACCCACTGGATTAGTAGGTTTTCTGACTGTATTTTCGGCTTGCTGAGCTACGCCTCTCACATTACGATTTTACCCAGGGCAATTCTGCAGTATGTCTTATGGCTGGAACCAGATAACCCAAAACAACTGCCGGACCAATTCTCAGGTAACCATTTATAGGCCTTTTTCCCACAAACAAAATAACAGTTTTCTACTTTTGTACTGATGCGGGTTAACCCTGAATGAAACATTTTCTTATCTATAACAGATAATTGTCTATATATTTCAGGAGTTTTTTGCACATCTCTCAATGTTGTTTTCATCAAGCTTAAGTACGAACCATAATTCGTGCTACAACTAGTACCTTGGTCTATAGGTTTTATATAACATTTGTAAGACACAGTTATGTTACAGTTACTCCAACCAACCTGGAGTGTATCATTTTTAACAAAACAAACAATTCCTTTCTGAGTAACAGGCAAATATAATGCCACTTTGTCTTGTGATCTCACAGTGCCTGTGTCAAATAACAGGTTTTCCCAAGTTTCATTTATTCCCAAGGGGACAGCAGACATCAAAAGTCCTCCATATGCTGTGGGTATTGCAGTACAAACCCAGCAATTTGAAACGTTCATAGTCTCTACATAAACTCATTTCATAGCCAGGTATGTGTTAAAGTTTGGGTGCCAGTCTATAGCCAGTCCTTCATCACGTTTTATTAATTTCACTTCTGTAGTTATATGCAAGAAAACCATAACAACAAAAAGGTTACTACAAACATAGTTAATAAGTGTATGATCAGTAGGCCAGTGAACCAATGTCTCTGGGGTTGTTTCACATTTTTATTCATTCTGCCTCTGGCCATCCTGTTCCTGTGGTATGTCCAAACTAAATTTCTTAACAGGTTTGCAATGGGTTAAATGAACCCAAGATGATCTCTCAGCAATTCTCACTGCAGTGGGTGTTGCCAATAGTACCTGGTACGGACCTTCCCACTTTGGACTCGCCCAGTTCTTTCTCTTTATGATTTTCAGCCAAATCCAGGAGCCCGGGGTCAGCACGGCCTCCGGTTTTGCTTCTTGTTTATCTGAAAAAGAGTTCAACTGCAAAACAGTCTTATTTGTTAATAACTTCTTCATATAACTAGCTAATGAGCCATCGGCCTCCAGCTCTGCAGGCATGAGGGCCTTCCATTGTGGCACACAATATGCCCTTCCAAACACTATCTCAAAAGGGGTCAAGCCCTTTACATTTGGAACAGTTCTCATGCTCAGCAGTGCTAAAGGCAGACAGCAAATCCAAGTCTTTTGAGTCTCACTCATTAATTTTCTCAACTTGTTTTTCAAGATTCCATTGTACCTTTCCACCAGCCCTGCTGACTGAGGGTGATAAGCACAATGGTTTTTCAAAGAAATCCCAAAAAATCTCCCAAGCTGCTGTATTGTCTGATTCACAAAATGTGTCCCATTGTCACTATAAATTCTTTCTGGTATGCCAAATCTAGGAATGATTTCTTTCACTAGGGCCTTTGCTACTGTTGCTGCATCCGGATTCCTGGTTGGAAAAGCTTCTACCCATTTTGAAAACATATCTATGATTACTAAACAGTATTTTTTCCCTTCACATTTGTTCAGTTCTATGAAATCCATACAAATAGTATGGAACGGATAGGGTGGTGTTGGAAAGCTCCCTCGCTTTGGTTTAAATGCTCCTGTGCATGATGTTTGCTACAAATATGACATGTTGCACAAAATTTTTGTGTATAATTCGTAAATCCATATGTTTGGAATGTTTTGTTAACTAACTGTACCATCCCCCCTGTTGAGACATGGCTCTGCCCATGACTCAACAAAGCTGCATATCTAAATAAATTAGATGGCAATATAGGCTTTTCTCTTTGGAGATGTACAGTCCCTCTTCAAGGATTGCTCCTCGTTTTATCCACTTTTGCTTTTCTGCTTTTGTAGCTAATGTCTGCATTGTTTTTAACATTTCTAAATCTAGAGTCTCAGAAGGTTGTAGTTCTTCATTTAAGAGCACAGTTTCTGGGTCTGAGGCAGCTTGCTTCGCAGCTGCATCAGCCCGAGCATTCCTTTGAAATTCTATCTTGTTGTTTTGTATGGGCTGCACATTTACAGATAGCTATTCTGGTGGGTAACTGAATAGAATCTAACAGGTTCAGAATCAATTGTGCATGATTAATCGGCTTGCCAGTAGATGTTATCATTCCCTGTTTTTCCATTGTTGTGCAAAGACATGCACTGTAGAGAAAGCATACTGACTGTCAGTATATATGTTAACACATTTGCCTTTCGCTAGAGTGCAAGCACGTCAAGGCTATCAATTCTGCTGCTTGAGCTGACAGGTTATGTTGAAGGGTTGTGCTTCAATGATTTCATCATCAGTCACTACTGCATAGCCCACTAGGTTTTTCCCTGTAGGACCTCGTCTACAGGACCCATCCACAAAAAATCTCACCTCTAAGGCCAGCTAAAGGTACATCAGTAAGATCTTGTCTGGGTGTGGTTATTTGTTCCATTTCCTGTAGGCAGCTGTGCGGTGTGCCATCCACAGGAATCGGAAGTAATGTCGATGGATTTAATGTTGTACAACGTTCAATTGTCATATGGGGTTGACTCAATAGTATGGTCATGCAAGAAAGATGTCTGGCAGGGGATAAAAATGCTATTTTTTCTTGCAGTAAAATTATCGCAACTGCATGAGGTACTCTCAACGTGAGAGGATGAAACAACACCACTGAGGCTGAAGCTTGCACTGCCATAGCTGCGACTACTGCTTGTACGCAGGGTGGTAATGATCGTGCCACGGATCTAACTGTGATGAATAGTAAGCTATGGGGCGTTGCTTGCCGCCATGTTGTTGCGCCAGTACTGACGCCATATATCCCCGCCTACAATCTACAGTTTGGAAAAATCTCTTATGGTAATTCGAAGCCCTAAAACTAATGATGAAGCTATCAGTTGTTTTAGTCTACAAAAGGCTGCTTCTGCTTCTGGAGTCCAGTGCAGTGTTTCTTGTGCTGCCATTGGTGTTTTAAATATTAAATCAGCCAATGGAGCCGTTTCTAAAGCATAATTCGGTATCCAACTTCGACAAAATTAGTCGCTCCCAAGAAGGACATCATTTCCTTTTGGTAGTTGGTCTAGGTGCTTGTAAGATAGCTGTTTTCCGATCTTCATCTAATGTTCTACCTTCTTTGGATATCACATATCCCAGGTATTTAACCTGTTCTTTCCAAAGTTGCAATTTATGTTTGTTCACTTTATGCCCCTGCTCAGCTAAGAATTTCAACAATGCTATTGTATCTTCCCTACACTGCTGCTGGGTAGGGGCTGCAAGCAGGATGTCATCTACATAAAGTAGTACTTGGCTGCCCCCTGGTGGAGAAAACCCTGCCAGGTTGCTAGCCATCTCTTGTGCGAATATTGTTGGACTCACTATATCCCTGTGGTAGTCGGGTGTACGATACCTTTTGCCCTGAAATGTAAATGCAAACCAATGCTGGCTGTCAGGGTGGATAGGTATTGAGAAAAATGCATTGCTAATATCTACCACGGTGAAATATTTTGTTGCGCTTCAAATCATTTAACAAGGTATGTGGGTCTGGCACCGTAGGTGCTCTTGGTATTACCGCATCATTTACAGCTTGTAAATCTTGTACCATCCGCCATTCCCGTTTGCTTTTTACAGGAAATAGAGGAGTATTACATGGTGAATCTAAAGATTCCACCAGTATCCCTTTCTTAAGTAATGCCATTATGATAGGTTTGATTCCCTGTTCCGCATCCTTGCTCAAAGGATATTGTCTTTTCCTTGGTCTAAAGGCTGATTTTGGTGTAATAACTACTGGCCCTGCTGTTCAATAAGTCCTACATCTGATTTTCCTGTTGACCAAAGAACATTTGGTATTTCACTCAAAGCTTTTTCTTCTTCTTCTATCAAGAACGCCAGTCAACTGTCTTCACTCTGTTGTAAGTGTACAGCTGGGGCTTATGCTAACCAATTCAGTTTTTGCTTCTGTACTCCTAAGTCCGATAATTCTGAGTCAGTTAGTCTCTCCCATCCTGTCACTTTGTCACCCAAGTCTACCCACCTAACATTCTTGTTTTTGGTTAGGTTAACGTGTGGTAGTTTATTGGATTTGTACAATTCCAAAAACTCCTGAGGTAACGAACAACTCACTACACTGTTGCCCTCAGTGTCCCAGTATAGGGTCCGTAGTATCAGTCTATTTGCAGGATTCCTGAACAACTTTTGTTCGTATTCTTTATCAGGTCCTGGTGTGCTACAATAATATAGGGTACAATGTAATAAATGTTGCTGGTCAACATCGAGGGAAGCACCTTGCTGGTGGCTACATTCATCAGTTCCTTGGTCACTGCCCCTGGACCGGTTGTAACCAGATCCTGGCTGTACCAATAATAAGCCTCACCCTCCGACCGTACTACAAAAGTATCAGTTTGTCTCTGTGCCTCCATACCGCTCATCCTAGGCACTAGTGCTATGCCAAAAAGTTGGAGAAGATCTCTTCCTAATAAGTTCATGGGGCATTTAGCAGAAAGTACTATTTTACTTCTTTGGGTCATGCCCGAGACGGGGTCAGTTATTGCTATATCATGGGAAAGTGGTTCCCTGTACAGCTGTCCGCTTGCTGCTTTCACTAATATGTAATCAGGTGACTCAGAATGTTCCGTAACTTTGAAGGATGTATCAAAGTTCGTGATGCTCCTGAATCACACAAAAATTTCACTTCTCTCCCTTCCACCAGAAGTGTAACTTCCGGTTTCGTGTCTGCTAAATAGAGCTCTAAGCTCAGTAATGCCAGATCTAAAACTTCACTTTCCCCAACTTCTACATCCGGTTGCATGTCATCTGTTTCTTCTAAGGTATTTACATCATCCCCTGCTCATTAGTCTCTCCTGGTGACTGCTGAGCAGCATAACTGTCATATAGTCAATCCTCATCTTCCTTATCCTTTTTTCCACAGGTGCCTTGCTCCTGCAATCCCTTGCCAAATGTCCCTTCACCGCAATTGAAGCACTCACCTCTTTTCTTCCTGTCCTCATAAATTTCTGAGTTTCTGTCAGAGCGTTTATTACCCTGAGTATTTCTTACCCTTCTTGGCCGCTTGTACTACAAAACTTCCGCACCGCCTTCAGCTGTGAAGACTCTGCTTTTTCTTTTACTGTTAAAATGTTTTTCGGCATGTCTAGCATACTCTAACAAGGCTTGAAGCCTACTTGTTCGGTGATCTATCATGTGCTTCGTGATGAAGCTATTGATAGGGGCAATACAACCTTTCAAAATGCATTCTTTAACTGCTGTTCATATGAGCTATCATTCTTCTGATTTTCAGGAATAGGCATGCCACTATGGTTATTAAAACATTCTAATAATCTACCATAGTATGCATCCACTGTTTCATTATCTTGTTGTACACATTGGTTAATGCAAGTCCAGTCTGCCCTAGGTTTCCATTTTTCAGTAATGCGGTCTGTAAGACCCTTCAATCTAGCATCTAGTTCTGCGTCATTATGTGGGAGTGGCCTGTGTTGCGCGTCACGGGCATTCCAGGCACCACAAATCATGTGCCAGTCCGGACCTAAAATTTGTCTAACTACTCTTTCTACTTCTTCCCCATTTAAGTGGTAACTTAATCTCATGCCCTGTAAATCCTGTAGAAATTTCTCAAAGTTAATTTTGGATGGGGAATTCCTTCTGTAGCTTTTCGGATGTCTTCCGTGTCCACGGTCTATATACTAAGAGAGTTGAGGCCTGGCCCTCCTGTCCTGCCTGTGGGTTAGGTACTTCTATTAATGGACAGATTTCCTCACTCTCATCTAATAAACTTCCGCTTGGTTGAACATCTATAAGTGTTTGACGTGTTCGGGATCTAGTCCCGATAGGTTCTCTTACAAATGGTTGTCTTAATATCCCTGTTGTCTCTGGGTAACGTGGGGGTCCAGCCCGCCTCCTGCTTCATATTCTAAGTAAGGCATCGTGGAGGTGGTAGGAGGGACCGATGCTACTATTATGTTATTATCCTCTTTGTCTAAAAATAATGCCTTTGCTTTTTATTTTCTGTTCCTTCGTTCACTTCCTCAATCCACCTATGTGCTTGAGGAACACCCAACCGTTGTTGTTTTTGCCTGACCTTCAAGGCCAGATTTTAACTGTTTCAAAAGTTTTACTAATGACATTTTATCTAATTTACCATCAAAGTCATACTTGTTAACCCATTTTGAAAAATATCTCACATTATCAGCTCTCTGTAATTGCATGTATTTTGCATCTTCTGTTAGGGGCGGGTCACGTGACCCTTTAGTGCATTCATTTCCCATGTCTCTGAAAGAGAAAAAAAAGAAGAGAGAGAGAGAAAGAAAGAAAAAAAAACAGAACTGTTACGTAACCCTTTCTCTTGTACCACGTGGTATCTTATTCCCCGTATTCACAGTAGTGTCTAGAATAGCTGTTTACTTTGCTTTGTTTTATTTCCTGATCTATGACTCAAGATACAATACTTCGACTACCTCTCTCCCTGCTATCACAAACCTTAGCAATAGCACAGTGTAACCTGGTCCCCGATCTAAAACAAAAACAAAGAGAGGAATTCTGCTTACCCGAGCCTCCTGCTTATGTTTGATATGCTTTTAGGACCCAGTTTTCCGCCGCCACAGATCAGACAAGTGGACAGCCTCTTTGGGCACGACAATTCAGTCGGAGGTCTTTCCTTCTTCTGCGCAGATTTCGGTACCACCTATATATTCTGACCTGTAGCTTACCAAGGGAATTCCGGCACGATTAGGACCAAAATGTTAAATAAATTCGTTAGAGTCAGACTGTAAAAATCATTGAGTTATTCAAACACAATGTCAATCAATAACAAACAATAATGCAGGAGAACTTGAGTATCTTAAACTCTAATGTACATTAGGAGGCAAAAAACCATACACAAGTTTGTACAGAATTTTGTCTAGTTTTATTCACAAAAGGGCACCATTTTTATATATGTCATTATCAGTTTTGCCCACCTCACTGGCGTGGTCAGTGACAGGGTCTTTACATCATAGTAATTCATAAAAAGTGCTGAATTTGTGTTTTACAAAAAGTCTTTTTTCCCATGTGAATGTTACAGCCTTGCAAGCACCTGGTCAGTCACGATGACCTCCTGAGGATGTAGCCAATTCAAGGTTCTCTGATTAGTTCGAATACAATAGATGTATGTCTTCTTTAATGCCTCTCTTTGTCTTCCTCGTTCCCAGCTGAGCACTATCAGAGATAGTGCGCACAAGGTTATTCTCCTGGTGGAAGCAGGAAAGAGGATACACATGCGAACAGATTTATTATTTTCTAACTTTGCAAAATAATCTTTACTTGAAAGACATGAGCCAGGCTGTGTTTGCAAGCTGCCAAGGTCAAATTTCTGATTACACTGCAGCTTGTGCTTCAAGCAATAATATGCAGGTTTATTTCTACTATTATTCTAGTAAGACAGAATTAAATGCATTATATACTACTTTCCAAACTTTGTTCTCTTTTATGGATTTAAGTACATTTATTCCTAACTAAAGCACACATTTCTCTATATATTTGACCACACAACTTATATGTGTTTGAATGTTTGAATACACATTTTCCCAAGCAGCATACATTGTAAATATATTTTCTAAACAGCATGTGTAGATTTTTCTAACATAGATAGATCCCAGGTTATCACGTACAGATCATCCAGCACAAACATTCAATAGCGCTGATGTCCCCAGACATATATGTTCACATCTATGTCTATCTCTATATATCTACATATATCATATATATTATTTGTATATATATGTATATATATATATATATATATATATATATATATATATATATATATATATATACATGGACATGTGTATACATATATATATATATATATATATATATATATATATATATATATATATATATACATACACACATATACATGTACACACATATGTAGATATTGCATTTATATCACAACAGTGGATCACATGACAGCAAAGCATTAGACAGGAATGAAAAGGAAACTACATGTGCCACCTGCATCATGTAGTGTTGTTGCTATCAAGGCACGTGTGTTTTGTTGCATCACACGGGTCAGACCGTATCAAGGGTAAGAGTAGGGCTGCTGACATTTACTCACCAGACCTATTAGCGAATGTATGTGTTGACAACCCAGTGTCTTGGCAGAATATGCAGGCTGTGGACACTATATAGTTCAGCAACAAAACACACTGAACACATCCCGCAGCTAGCCACCCACAGATACCGACACATACGGTATAACTGCCAAACACACACACCTGCCATGCCTTGGAATTGAGCACCTAACTGTCTAGTCTACCACACTACAGCATTATGCAGTAACAGAACACGCTACCGAGTTTCAGCATCACTGCACTCTCACAGGCATACTTCTAGGTGGATGACATCAGCAAAGGCAAAGATGCCGATAGGGAATGTATGGGAAGTGAGCCATCTAAAAGCATTACTCTGTCCCCAGGCAGCTGGAAACACACACACACTTGGTAGGGCTGGGAGTCGAACATACACCTAACTATCTTATCACACTACAGCATTATGCAGTTACAGAATGAGCTACCGAGATTACTGGAACACAGCACTCCCAGAGGCATACTTCTAGGTGGATGACATCATCCGCAAAGGCAAAGATGCCAGTAGGGAATGTATGGGGAGTGAGCTATCTAAAAGCATTACTCTGTCTCCAGGCAGCTGGAAACACACACACACACACACACACAAACACACACACACTTGGCAGGGCTGGGAGTCGAACATACACCTAACTACCTTATCACACTACAGCATTACGCAGTTACAAAATGCACTACCATGATTACTGGAACACAGCACTCCCAGAGGCATACTTCTAGGTGGATGACATCATCCGCAAAGGCAAAAACACCGATAGGGAATGTATGGAGAGTGAGCAGTCTAAAAGCATATTACTGTCCCAAGGTAGACGTAGACAAACACATGGCAGTGGTGTGAGTGGGACAACTGCCTATCTACGGACCACTATTACAACACTACATAGATACAAGACGCGCCACAGACAGTACACCCTTCAAGACAGTCAACTAGTGTGTTCAATGTAGGAATCCATCCTGACGTGGGGTATGGATATCTGTTGCCTGGATGACCACCATCGCTATACAGGATTTCAATGGCCATGCCCATACACAGAGGCACATAACCGACACAAGGTGTCACTGGCCATGCTCACACACTTAGTATCACACGTCCATTTGGAATGTACTGTGTGTCCATCTACACAACGGCGTACTGGGCATGCTCACACACTTAGTAGTGAAGGGCTGTCTTGCATGCACATGGATTCTGAACACGGAAGGGCACAGTTTGGAATGTACTGTGTGTCCATCTACACAACGGTGTACTGGGCATGCTCACACACTTAGTAGTAGTGAAGGGCTGTCTTGCATTTACACAGATTCTAAACACGGAAGGGCACTGTTTGGTGTTACTCACACACTTAGTAGTAGCGAAGAGCTGTCTTGCATGCACATGGATTCTAAACACGGAAGGGCACAGTTTGGAATGTACTGTGTGTCCAGCTACACAATGGCATACTGGGCATGCTCACACACTTAGTAGTAGTGAAGGGCTGTCTTGCATGCACACAGATTCTAAACATGGAAGGGCACAGTTTGGTGTTACTGTCCCCACGTACATGAAGGCCACTCACATGTACTGACCAGTACACACTCAAGAGCCATCACAGATGTCTCAGGTCAGATTCTCAGTGGTAAATTCTACATTCTACTGTGTAGCCCTCAGACATCACCATGTCCTTGGACCAGCAACACACATCCATACATTACTACAACACCATGTGACTCATGACCAGTGGACTGTACATAGGTTTACAGCAATTGTGCAGACTACACATGTACTGACAGGGTTCCATCATGTGTTATGCAATGCAATGATACCACTGTTCATAACCAGGTCAGCTCTACACATAACAGGGGCCCTGGGTCTTACACAGCTGTAACAGATGACTGTCACTGTACACCAAAGAACACTTATGTTTGGATATGACATACATGTAATCGCAGTGGATATGTACATGGCCCACACACACACACAACACATATGTACATAGCATAGCTTTTGCTGTCCTCCATGCAGACAAATGGCTACAGCAATCAAATGCATGCACATGGAAGGTAGGTCCATGGCTGTTGAATGCTAACAGTACATAAGGTAGCAATGTTGACCGAGGTAACATTCTCTCTGTACTAGTTACCCATGACAATTATCATATCATGCAACAGTCCATGTGTTAAGTATGTCATCACACATGTCCACCAATTGCAATGCATACAAACAGGGCTACATGACAGGAATGTAGGACCAACACACATGTACATGTAGTGGTGTGCATGCAGGTACCATGCATGTGCAGTAGCTGATGTATGTAATTCATCTGTGCCTAACTACAACATGCAGTTGCAATGCAGCCCCATCATTGACACCTGTATATGGTGAAATAATGACAGTATGGTAGGATGTACATCAGGTATAGATGGATGTGTGTACATAAAGTGGTGATCCACCTTTGCAGATGGATGTTTGCTGAAGATGGCTCATAGGTGTGTCACAAGTCATCCTACCATTACATGTGCAAACAGTACGCTATGTTACTGTTACTTGAAGGTGAAGACATACAACCTACACAGTGGTCAGGGTATTACTGACTGTAAATCACTTGACACCTGTAACACTTACATCCTCCCGTGTGCATATAGCAGCACAATTGCCCAAGGTAGCGTTGGTACACATAATGCAGCCAATACTGCTGCATGTCTGTCAGACGTATCATCATATAGCAGGTGTATGATTCACAGTACCTGCCATGTGTGTTTGCTTGTGTGACCATATATGCCACTTATGGTGGGGAATACATCCCAATTGTTACACAACCCTGTACACTGTTGTAGAGATCTGTACATACTGCAGTGTAGAAAGCATGACATAGGCAGGGGGGGTGTGTATCACACACATGTCAGCTATCTGTATGTGAATGACATTTGTGGACTCCACAGTGTGTGTGTGTGTGTGTGTGTGTGTGTGTGTGTGTGTGTGTGTGTGTGTGTGTGTGTGTGTGTGTGTGTGTGTGTGTGTGTGTGTGTGTGTATGGCTGTCTGGTGCATGGAGTGAGTGTGTATGCTACCATACAGAACAGACAGGATCCCTAACCCCTCATGGTGATGCAGTCTATTACCCTGTTGATGCCATCGGCCTCAGCCTTACTGGCTACATGTACATGTTCATTCTCTGTGTCGCATCGTGTGGGTGCACAATACTGTGAGGGTGATTACCACATAGGCAGGGGTCCTCACCTGAACACTATCGAGTGTGTGTTATAGTGTTGTTTACCCCATGAGTGTGGGTATGTTACTGTGTGTTTCTGTGTATGCCTGTGTGTGTTCTCATCCTGTAATGTGACAGGGTATTACTGCTACACAGTGAGGCCTCATGCTATCAAGTGGCCTCTAACGTTATCATCGGACAGACTGTTGTGTAAACCCCTCGCACCATGTCACCATACCTGTGATGTGACCTGTTATGGATGTCACGTCTCTAGCCACTGTAGTCTATTAAACACCCCACATGCTTCTGGATTAGTAGATGTGTGGACATCTGTGGAATGGTAGCCTTTCTAACAGTGAGGTTGAGGCTATGTATAGCATGCTGGTATTGCCATACATGCCTGTGAATACTCCTCATTTAAACATGTGAAACTGCAAACACTGCTACTTATTGGCACATGCAAGTATACCTTAAGGGAAGCAGGGCATCATTACCAACATGCTGTTACTGTTGTTACCAAGACACATACTGTGAACATAAAACAATGCACTCCAACTGCAAACCCTGTAACGTAATGGCGCATGCAATTAGACCTTAAGGAGGGAAGCAGGGCATAATTACCAGCATGTTGTTATCATTGTTACCAAGACACATACTGTGAACATATAACAATGCATTATAAACCTGTACTACATGGTATGTCTGGTGCGTGTCAACAGTACACAACTAATGTAATATACACTTATCTCACTGTTCTGTTCACCCTGTGCATCAGACCATATGAACATGTCCCTGCACCGATGGTGTGGATGACAGGGATGCGGCACAGGCATCATCATATGCACAAGGTGGTAATGTCACCAACTCAGCAAGGTGAACTGCACAGCACCATCCATTACACAGTGTCCATAATGTTGACCGCTGCCTAGGTGGTAGTTAATGGGTACAGGGTTAGTCACCTAGCGGTGACAATGCTATTATCAGCTGTGAGATTGTGCACATATGTCACACACCTCACCCACAAAGCCCATTCTGTATGTTGTCCACAACACTGAGACAGCTATTGCTCCTAGGTCATGACCATTCACATCCTTACATACACAGATGCCTCCCATTTGTCTGTGTGGTATGGGCTACAATGAGGGGGGAGCACAAAACATTAACCCTGTTTTACTGTAGCTGCAACTGGTGTGATATGCACATGTCACTCAGACACCTTTTGCAGTGTTGCTTCTGTCAACAGGCCACTGGTAGAACATTCCTATGACATACAAAGGTACATCTAGTATACTCAGTGTAGCTGGAACACGGTATGGGTGATGATGTCCTATGACCTGTCACAGGTATGGTATGCAGTGTGAAATCATCCGTACTGTCATCTACTTCTGTACTGCTAACATCTACATTGATAAAGGTTCATAGACTTGCAGACCATACGCAGCAGGGTAATAGTGCAGTGCCTCCAATTATGACTGTCATCTCCACTTGTGGGTTGCAGTGGGTTTATATTATCCAACACCCTATCTGTATTGCATATTCATGCTCAGCACTTGTTCAGAACATGTAAGCACTTCATGAACTACTAATTACTATAGCACCCATTCCAACTCATTTCTTACAAGTACACTGTCTGTTCTTACATTTCCAGCTTGCTTACAGTACAACAGCTGTTGTACACTCGTAACTCACATATCTTGTGAGACATGGTTGAATATACAGGCATGTTCAAGTGTCACTTACCAGTGCTATTGCCTGTCTATATGATGAATATGGCAAACATGTGGCAATAGAGCAATTGTCTCATGTACACAGTCAATGCTCACCTCCCAACATACGACACTACAACCTGTGGGAGATGCACATATGTAGCCATGCTGGGGGTAATGCTCTCACCAACCCAGACTGAACTTGACATTCATGTGGGGACGTTTAACATTTGTAACACAGCCCACTCATCACATAGTCTCACTAGATCTCCACCACCACAGGCCACACATAGTATGAGTACGACATTTGCAGAACCTCTCCATATTCTGTGTAGGCACCAGCGGCAGCCCCCATCACCAAACACAACAACTATTACTAATAACCCACAGACTCATGTGTGCCCATCAACTACAGCCAATAGGGTGTTATAACATACCCAACACACTGGTCATAGGTGATTCTGTAGGCGGTCACACTGATACACCAGGGATCACTGTAGTGGCTGTACTGTACAGAGGTGCAGCTAACACATGGCTCTGCTGTTCACAGACAGGGCACTACCCTAGAGAGGTGCCACCGGTGTAAACACTGTAGTTGGGCTTACACATAGACTTGCCAGAAAGCATAGTACCTCACTATGAATGTGTGAAGCTATTACATGTCCTTTGTGCATGGTTAATTGAGTAGCTCTTCCATTTCGATTAGCTATCATGCTGTTACAGTGTCCCATGACTACAAGCCATATGTATCCTGTTATTGTGTATTGTACATTCCAATAGACGATACCTTTTGTTTGCATGATATAACAGTTATGCTGTGTAGAATATCTGACATATCTACCTACAATACTGTACATTACACATATTTTACACATTATCCCATAATGCAAAGCATACTTGCACAGCAGGACCACCTTAGGCATGTTATTGTCGTTATATGCCCATACACATGCCTACTGTGACAGTATATCAACATATACTATCCTCTGCTGTGGCACGTACTTGTTGGACATACCTTACCACAGATGGTGGGTGGTGTGGAATTGTTCTGTTTAAAGCCCTCATGTAATATCCCTTGTGGTGTATGTGATGTTTACCTTGTGGCCCACAGCAGGACACACAATTTCTACACGCATTACTATGCTCAACAAGACATCACTACATAATACCTTTTCCCACTTTACGCATTGCGTACACTTTTAATTAATACAAAACAGGCTCTGCATACACTAACATATTGAGTGTTCTACATACCTTGTTAGCATTCTGAATCTTTGTAAATATCTATCTTACACCTTTACTGTTTAAACAGTTCTATGGTATGAGCATACGGTTTGAATGTATGGCAAGTCATCCTTATATACATCAATACCTGTAACATGTGGTTTCCTGCCGCCAATTGGTGTTCCCGAGTAAATTATTACATGCACATCAGCTGTGCAGCTACTCCATTCGCCAATTACGTGGCAACAGTGGGGTATAATTTAATTCTCCACTTGGGCGTTGCCCTTTTGCCCTACCTTCGGGGAGATGGCCTGTATGTGTTTTGTTGTGAGGAATTGCAACTGCTATTTATAGAGACACGGATATTTTGAATTCATGTCCCCTGTGGATTGTGTGTGATGGCTAGAGTATGTGGTTCTACATGTGAGTGTACCTGTCATCTCAACCGTCTGATAACGGACTATTGCAAACAAAACCTGTAACATTGCCGTCTGTTCCATTATACAACAGCTACCATTTCACATGGTGCCTTTACAAATGTGTCTCTCACAAGGTATGTTAACGCTTCTGCAGATGCAATTGAGTGAGTGGATGCTTGTGATGGTATTACAGTCTATATTGCAATTGTTTTGGGTGTGGGGGAGATGTAGGTGGGTGTACATAGCATATACAGGTTTGTGGGGACTGCATCTCTACATATTCCATATATGTGTGTGGGCTCCTTCCCTAATTGAAGACCTATCAGTTAATAGACTGAACTATGGTTGTTACGGGCTTATACATTGAGCCATTGTTAATTGGTTTCTATATAGTATGCAGGTGAGGTTGATACTTCCATACCTCCAGAAATACAGTGATATGTAAAGGAATGTTACTAAATGACAGCTGTCTCGTGTATTTCTGTCACAGATATTTGCACTCATTGCAGTTGTGTTGGTGACTGAACATCTTTGGCATGGGTTGCCACCTTTTCAAATGGCCATAGTGGGACATTTGCAGGACACACATCGGTGTTTACAGGCTGACACATACCCACGGTCAGTACACAGGATAGAACATACTTTTATCCTGAATACATACTTATTCTTGTAGCACTTTAGCTACTTATCATGTTTCATGTAACATTTACATTTTGTAGACACAGGCATAACTATTTAATACAACTATTACATAATATATGGGACATAATTATGTCCTACAATCACGGACATTTGCCCTTTTTAATATTTTTTGTCAGGACACAACTGCCCAGGGAGGGGCTGTCCCTCTTAAAGTGGGACAGGTGGTAACCGTATGCCTACGGCCAGCTATAACCACACCTAACGTAATGATCTACCTCCGAATTAGCACTAACAGATACACGATGCAAACACACACACACACACACACACACACACACACACACACATTACAGTCCCATGGGAATGCACATGGCACCCTCAACACACACATACACAGACTACAGCAATCACAAACACAGTAAAACACAGTACCTACATGGACCGCAACACCGGCAGCGATAACTAAATGTCCCTTAATATCGTGATAATATTACATGCCGTTCCAGTGTTCCGGTACTGTGTTCTTTCAGTCTTTAAGCCTCGTGATTATGCGTGTCGGTATGTGGCACATTCCATAGTTGGCAGTATCCTATTTATATATATGTATATATATATATATATATATATATATATATATATATATATATATATATGAGAGAGAAAGTGAGTACACCTTTCATTGTGTACATGTCGGTGTATACTGTTTCCTGGACTCTGCACGTTTGTGTTTGAACCTGTCACATTACACACCTGCCGTTGGTATATCTTGGGTAGCTTAATGTTCGGTGATTGTGTACATGATTGCGGGTTCTACTCCTGGCAGTGGTTGCTTTACCCTTCAGAGCAGGCACTATTAGTACAGGGGATGAATAATGCTAGTTTCACCTGTTCTGGACATCATTGACCGTGATCTGCATGATATTCATAGAAGCTTAGCCCTGTTTCGCGCATATCCATATAGTCATGTTTAAATGACGCTTACCAGCACTGGGCAACGCATATTCCCACTAACGTGTGCTAAACCTGATCTGATGATCTGCATCCAACATCCATTATTCGTGCCTTCGGGATTACGTAACGTCCCTTGCAGGACGTGGTACCGGGAACATGCACGACAGTCAGTGCATTTACCACTTGGGCATTTGGGATTTGTACACGTGTTATGGCATTTTGTATGTGGACTGTACTATGGCTGTTACTCCATACTGCAATCAAATGGGTAACTCAGTTAGTTTACATATGGATGAGACCTATTAATCGTATGTCCAAGTGATGTTTAATGGATGTGCTCCAGCATTGGGAATGTATGTCACAGTGAGCCACACACTATAATGTGCTACACCTTCACACAACCATAGGTGGAGCATGCTGGGGTGACAGATACCTGTCATGGGTACACCCCATGCTTTGCCACTACATCCATGATTACATTGTATGGAGCCCCTCATTAACACACCAGCGAATCCATGCAGAGTGTGTGGAGAACAGTGATTACACAAATGGATCCCGCAATTGGCTCTGCTCCACTGATAGACAGTTGGTTACTCAATGTAGTGGTGACAGCAGACACTGTTTTCCTCGATTGATGAATGGCCTCTGACAATCGGGCGTGTACCTACTGATGTACCTAGGAACCTATACATACAGTACCAACATATGCTGATAGGTGCGTGTACTGTTCAGGTGTTGACATTCCTTGTTCCAATAGCTGTTGTGTGTGCAATGGTTGAGGGCTGCCTATGTAGGATTCACACAGTAGGCCACCTATACATTACAATTTACAGGTGGTCGTGTGTGTGTGCCATCCATTTTACTGTGTTTGCAGGTGGAGAGGTGTGTCAGTCTGTAGGGGCCTACACTGTCATAGTATGTGCTATACGTTCCCTCTTTGCCAAGGCGTAGGCATATTGGGCATGCCTCCATCTGCCTTCTGGGGCTGGCACAGAGTGTTCGTGGTCTGAATCCCTCTATGCCTCTGATGGCCTTGGCAATTGCGGTGGGCTGTGAGGGCCTTCACCATTATGTCCCTGCTGCAGCTGTTTCTGCAGGATCATATTATGTAGCATGGCACATACTATGAAGATGTGGGCACACGTGCCTGGAGAGTACTGCAAGTCTCCACCAGATATGTCCAAGCAACGGAACCGTGATTTTAGCATCCCGAACACATGCTCTATGATGATTCTGGTTTGTGCGTGTGCCTCATTATGGCGTTCTTGCATGGGTGTGTGTACATTTCTGATGGGAGTCATCATCCACAGCTCAAGTGCATAGCCAGCATCCCCCACAAGGTGGCCATATGGGATGTCCCCCCTGACAAATACCTGATACAGCTGTGAGGCATGCCAGATGTGGGAGTCATGGTAGCTTCCAAGGCTGCCAGCACACACATGCATGATAATGCCCTGGGTATTGCACATGACCTGGCAGTTGATGGAGTGGTATCCCTTGTGGTTTATGTAGGGCCTACCATGCTCACTGGTTGGTGACTTAATATGTATGTGTGTGCAGTCTATCGCACCCACTACCTCCAGGTAGTGTGCCACATGGTGGAAGAGACGCATATTGCTGGCCAACTCCTCCTGAGTTCGGGGGAAGTATATATGCTCATTGGCATGTGGTAATATGGCATCCAAGAACTGGTGTAGTACCCTGGATGCTGATGCCTGTGAGATCCCCATTATATCTCCAGTTGACCTTTGAAAGGTACCTGTGGCTAGTATTCGCAAGCTTACACATACCTTCGTGTCCACTGGGATGGGTTCCTCTGTTGTTTCTGGATCTCATGCGTAGCCGGCACAGCTCAACTATTTGCTGTAAGATGTCCCTGTCCACCCTGTAATGCTCTACTATCTCCAGATCATGTAGCCCCTGGTAGGTTACCCTTGGTCTGAACACTCTTCTCCTCCGGGGCCTGTGGTGGTTGTCAGCATCATCCTCCACAACACCTTCAGTCTCTAACACATGGTGATGAATCACAGCTATGGCAGCTCCCAACATGTACATTGTAAAAGTTCCCCGGCTGTTTACACCAATGGTGCAGTGTTTGGGAATACACAGGTATGTGTGAGGTGCTTTCACACTTTATACTATTGTGCTGTGAACACTGATGATGTCATAAGGTGTGTATGTACGATCGTAGCTACAGGGTGTCTTATGTGTTTTATGACAGGTACTACTATTGTGGTGCCTTTGGTGTTGAATTACATTTGGCTGTCGTGTATTACCTCTTTCCCTTCCCTTTACATTTCTTAACGTTTCACCTCCCATTTTCTGGCATGCATCCAGCAGCCTGCTTTCATTTGTACTTTCCTAAACCTGGCTTATCTTGCGTAATGTGTTCTATGGCCGGTCTACTGCAGGTTTGCTTTGCTCTGCTATGACAGTTCTCTTTTCTTTGCAATCCGACATCTCCCCTATCCTGTTTTGCAGGTTTCTGCGAGCAGACTTGTCAGCTGCCGTCGATTGCCCGCTGTGAGTTAATAAGTTTTAATTGCTCAGTTGTACTCCAATTATCCTACTGCGGCATTTCCTTATTTTCTTCCCCTGACCTTCCTGTTTGAGCTATGGTGCACAGTGCATGCGTCCGCTTACCGGGTTTCAGGCACATTTTCATCCCCGTACACATGTACTTTCAGGCACCATATGTGCTCTCAGCTAAACGATGCTATACCTACCTCCCCACCCCTGTCCTGCGGCTTTGCTTAGCAACGGCCAGGCCAGATTTGCATTGCTCTAATGTGCTTACAGCTACGGTGGCACACCCCACTGCTGATGTCATGTATACCTCTAAACCACTCCTCGGTGTTGTAGCGCTGCGCCATATGGTACATCCTTAGTCCGGCGGGATGTTTGCGATTCACTATTACTTGCCTCATTTGCATGGCATTGACTACTAATTCCTAGTTACCATGACGAACACTGTCACAGACCCTTAGCAACCCTTGCAGCTTGGTTGTGGTGTACCATGCATACCATTGAATATTATGGTGAAATCATGATTTGTATTACATTGCAATTTTATGACATTTGTATATATTTTCTTTGTGTTCCCATTTGCACACACATGCCCTGTGGTTGTACTTTGCATTACTGTGGACATGACATTAAATGCTGTTTTTTAGGTGTTGTGCATCTTTTCTTATGCCATTGGCTTTATATTTAGCCATTGGCATATGTTAACTTTGTAATACATGAGTCTAGTCCGCTTTCATAGCCCCGATGTTCTGTTTGGAAAAATGTAAACCGTGTTTTTTGGTTTACATTTCTGTGGGCTTACGCTACGCCTGCACCACTTCATGAATCACTATGTACCTTCATTTTCATGGTACGGCACTGTGCATGGGGTGATTAGCATACCTAAGCTGAGGGCTGCACAGATCTGGCATATGCTGGTAGTGCACGTGGAATTAGATCATACCTGAATCACTCGGTGGCCATATTTGGCATTCTACCGCCTACGCTATGCCTGTGCCTGGTGCAAGCTTCATGAATCCCGGGGATAATTCAATACAGAAATTTCAACATTTACATAAAGTGAATATTTTTGTTATAAACTCAGTTGTACAAGAAAATTGCAGAAAATGGCAGGATAACCTTCACTTTATTCCATGGCACACAGAAGTGGTTATCCTGCCATTTCTGCATTTTTTTCTTGTGCATGCTACAGTTTTGCTGTTTGTGCTACTTTGAAGAGAGAATAAACTCAATTGTAGGTTTAACATTTCAAAGTATATAGCTACTAGCCATTAGTAGGTTAGGAAAATATTATGCATGGAGCGGATAATAGTATATTTGAGATTGGAGAGTATAGTACAATAGATATTAGAGAGAAAATTAGTATTTAGTAAGGGAGGGATTGTTTTGGGTGGGAAGAAGTAATAGTAGAGGTAGTTGGATGAGTCAGTGCAAGGTGGAATGGGGGGGGTTTGTTGGAGCGTCACAAGGACATTTCCATTTGGAAGAAAGATGAGAGAGTAGCTGAGCTTTGAAATTTGTATGGTTAGGTAGGTTGCATAGGTGTGTGGGGAGAGAGTTCCACTGTTTAGCTAAGGAGTGGTACAGCAGTAGATTGTCAAGAGGTCATGCAGGTTTATGGACCTGAAGGAGATTTTGGTTTTTGGATCTGAGTGAGTGGTTGGGAATTTAAGGTTTTAAGGAAGTAGCGAGAGCTGGGCATTTGGCAGGTTTAAAGATGAGCTTGTGGGCAATGGTGAGTTATAGGTAACTGAGGTAGCTGGGTAGTTCAAGCCAGTTGAGGGTGATGAGGGAGTTGCAGTGGTAGGATGAGTTTTTTGAATTGGTTGCAAATATGGAGATCTTGTGGTAGCAGGATTCAAGTTTGGACCAAAGGCCAAGATGGAGATTGGTGAAAAGAGGGGCACCATACATAAGGAAGGGGAGCTGGAAGGTGGATGCAAGATGTTGATGGGTAGAGGGGTGTAGGAAGCAGTTGTGCCTGTAGAGAAGACCTAACTTTGGTGGATTTTCTTGATTGTGGAGTGCATGTGGGTGTCAAATTTTAATTCTTCATCAATAATGATGCTAAGAAGCTTGGTGTTGGGAACAATTTCAAGGAGGGTGTTGTTTTGGCTCTGTATGGTGAATGTGGATTTGTCAATGGGGGTTTGGTAGGAGAAAAAAAACATTAGTTTGGTTTTATTTGCATTTAGTGCCAGATGGTTAGACTGCAACCAGGTTACTGTTTTGGAGAAGGCTAGTTGGGTTTTTGCTAGGAGCTCAGAGGTGGAGAAGGCTTGCAGATGATTGTTGAGTCATCTGCATATTGGATGACAGATGAGTCTGGGATGGATTGATGAAAGTTGTTAACAAATAGGTTGAAAAGAAGAGGGCCAAGAATAGAACCTTATGGGACACCTGTGGGTGTGGGAAGGAAGGGGGAGGTTGATGTTTTGCATTGGACAGCTTGTTGGCAGTTAGACAAGTAGCTGGAAATCCAGGCAATGGTGGTGGGAGAGAGGTGTAGGGTGGAGAGTTGGGATATAAGTAGGGTGTGTGAGATCATGTCAAAGGCCTTTGACAGATCTAGGAATAGTGTGGATATGAACTTGACTGAGTCAAGTTCAAGGTTTATGGTTTCAAGAAAGGAAAGAAGGGCAGTCATGGTGCTGTGGCCAGGACAGAAGCTGTGTTGGGTAGGGGAGAGGAGATGGTTTAGTGTTAGGTGTGCCATGCATTGTGCTTATATTGTTTTCTCTAGTATTTTAGAAAGAGGGGAAAGGATGGCAATAGGTCTGAAGTTGGTGGTATCAGTATGTTTGCCACCTTTGTGGAGGGGGGGATGATGTAAGCATGGCGACAGATAGAAAGGACATATGATTCTTGTATGGATCTATTTATAAGAATAGAGATAGGATAGGCAATACTGTCTGCAAATTGTTTGAGGAAGGTGGGTGGAATGTTGTTGGGTTCACTGTGACAGGGTTTGAGTTTGAGGAGAAGTCTTTCTATAGTGCTTGTGGGGTATGGGCTTGAGACAGAAGGATGTCAAGGAAGGTTGATGATTGGGGTAATGGTTGGGGCAGGAGGCGA
The DNA here is from genome assembly GCF_019279795.1 of Protopterus annectens. Lineage (NCBI taxonomy): Eukaryota > Metazoa > Chordata > Ceratodontiformes > Protopteridae > Protopterus > Protopterus annectens. The sequence continues at coordinate 1,340,638,320 of NC_056744.1, forward strand.
TGGTGATGGAGGAGGGGGGTTGGAAGGAGGCTGATAGTTTAGCTATGCAGTCTATGAAGAATGAGTTGAACTGGCTGGCTGTTTCAAGGTTGGAGAGGTTGGGGTCTGGGCAGGGGTTTTCTTTGTTGCCAGGATGCAGCATGGATGAGATGAAGTCCCAGATTTTTTTGGGATTTGTTGACTGCAAGGACTGGAGTTTGGATTAATGGGTTTTGCGGTCTTTAATTATTAGTTTTTTTGTGGAGTTTCATAGTTGCTTATACTCTAGGAGGGTGTTAGGGTTTTTATGTTTTTGATATTGTTTCCATTTTTTTGTCCCTTTGGTGCAAGGCTAGTTTAGTATCTTTTAATAACCACTGGCATGGATTGGTTTTGATGCATTTGGTTCAAGTGGGGCTTGCTGATTAAGAAGGGTTAGGAATGAATGGTTAAAGTAGAAAACGGCATCATCTAGAGGAAGGGCTTTTAGAGGGGACCAGTCAGTATGCTTTAAGCATTTGGAGAAAGTTAGAAAGGTTGAAAGAGGAGTGGTTACAGGTTTGGATATAGCAGTGTTGTTTATGCTATGGTGATGGGAGACAGTTGGTGAAGGCTGGAAGGTGGTTGCTGAGAGGATCAGGTAATGTTCCGGGTTTGGTAATAAGGTTTGGGTGAGTTGTTAGGATTCAGTCAATGATGGTACCAGAAGTACCATCTTTATTTGGTCTGGTTGGAAATTGTATTAGTTGGGAGAAGTTGTACAGGTTGATTGTGTGGGATAGGGCTTCAGAGTTAATAATATTTCAGTTGATGTTGGTATTACCGAGTATATAGGTTTCATTTTTTATTTTGGAGGAGAACCAGGACAGGATGTTTTCAAGAGTTTTGATATTATCACCAGGGGAAATATAGAGGGCAGTGATACATATGGACTTGTGATTGTTTATTTTTAGTAAACCTATTATAATTTCAGCCTTGGCAAAGGCTGATATTCTATTGGAGTAGGGAATTATGGTATGGGAGGTAGGGTAGATTATTGCTACTCCACCTCCTTTTTTGTGGGCTGTCATTGTGAATGATTTGGAAACCTGGTGGTAGGATTTTGCTATCTTTTATATAGGTTTTCAGGCAGGTTTCAGAAACAGCAGTAATGTCAGGGTGGTTATGGGATAGCCAGGCATGGAGGTTAGCGATTTTGTTTTTTAGGCTTTGTGAATTAAGTGTTGTAAGGCGAATGGACTTTGAATTTGTGGGTTAAGTGGAGGGTTTGATTGGTGTTAGAGATGGGTCTGGGTTGGGGTGGATGTCATTGGCTAGAGAGAGAGAGAGAGATGTGGTGGAGTAGAAGAGTGAGGCAGTGTGTTGGGCAAGGGTAGCATTAGTTGTGTGAGAGTACTGATTTTCTGGTACCACATTTAAGAGAGGCAATACTTGCAATGATTTTTATTTGGCAGAAAATTTTTGCAAAGGTTTCAAGGTCACGTACATTCCACAAAAAGGAAAGAAAGTTCTAATAAATTATATAAACATTCCATATTGTGTAAATATTTTTAGAAATTTGTGTATTTGGAGAGTGAGTGTCCTTCTGGTGGTGGGAGGGGATGTTGAGATGGCAGAAAAAAAACATTTTGGCAGCTTGAAATGGCAAATATCCCCTAGCTTGAACAAATATATTGCTATCAAGTCAGAACTAAACAAGAGAAGACTGAAGAAATAATATTTTGAACTCAAGTGAAGTTAATCTTCCATAATGTAGTGGCAATCATACTAACCATTTGGTATTCTATGACTCATTAGTGTGAGTCCAAAAATAGTAAGACTGAATAGCCAAACATGCAGACATACATAAATTAAATCTATGATTGCAATTTCTCATAATATTTCCATTTCTCTGAGGCATGGCAATTTCTGGGTTGGTAAAGGTAAGTTCAGTATTTTGTCACTCCAACATTGGATAGGTGCAGAAGGCTTTCCACCCTGCAAAACACATCTTCAAAGGAGAGCAATAATGCTCAACATTTGCTGCTCTCCTGCATTTTCAGACTTCTTTTATAATTCTGGGATATATGTATATGAATTCTAAAATTCTAACAGGGGCACAGGAAAATAATTTTCTTGGGTGGTGAAAGCCAGGGTACATTTTTGGCTAGGCTTATATAGGCTCTAAGGCCAGTAGCCTAGTACCTACCTATGAACGTATGAGATAGAAGTAATGTTAGCCTTGTAAAAGATTTTTGTGCTCAATTCCATAATGTGGAGATTATGCTTGTTGGGTTTTAAGTGATTATTTTATAAATGTATTTATTTGCTGTCTCAAATGATAAGAAGTTGAGTGTTTGTGTGTTGGAATGAGAGCTGATAGGTGTGACATTATCGTCAGATTTGTTACAAAACTTATAAACTTGCTTGAACTTTAAAAAGTTCATTATAACGAAGATGTTCTTTGGGAGCATAATGATCAAAGGGCTAAGTAGTAAATTAAATTTTTTGTAACCTGTTTGAATGGATAGATAGTAATATAGATAGAGATATAGAGATATGATAGTAAGATAGATAGATAGATAGATAGATAGATAAACAGATTGATAGTTATAGATAAATATGGCAATGTTTAATTTTACTGAAGGACTATTCATGTCTCAACGAACCTTAATGATCAACTTCCAATCCAGCAAAATGCATTGGTGAACATGTATTAGGGAGAGTGAAGAACTTGCTCACATGCCTTGCAAGACTCATTTGTTGCCTTTTTCTGAGTTTATGTGGGGCAGTCATTGGGCTTCATTGAGCAGTGGTTCACTGCATAGCAGCTTGTTGGATTTAAATGTATTCATAGATGTGTGTGTGTGTGTGTGTGTGTGTGTGTGTGTGTGTGTGTGTGTGTGTGTGTGTGTGTGTGTGTGTGTGTGTGTGTGTATTTTAGTGGCAATCAGTCAATCAAAACGTTAACTCACTGAACATGCTGAGCCATGCCAAATTGATTAAACTGGCAAGGAGCTGCATGTGTGTGAGATCATGGTGTACTGGTGGTTGGAAATATGATCTCAGAGTTGATGTTTTATATCTATCTATCTATATATATGTATATATATATATATATATAGTCTTGTCTAGCGTTAATTGTACCTGGAGAATTGTGTATGTGTGCGTGTGTGTTGGGAGGGTGGCCTAATGGTTAAGGTGTTTGCCTTACAAACACAAGGTGCAAGGTTTGAGTCTCTCAAGGTATAATTGACTAGGCTTAAAATGGCTCGCAAGGGCAGTTAGCTTAGTATGAATCTATAAAAAATAAATATATATATATATATATATATATATATATTTAGATAAAAAACTAAATATGCGGTTGGGGTGCAATACCAAAATGTGTGGTGCTGGGCAATTTGTCCCTTGGAAAAAAAGTTGTTTTGGTATAAATGTGTGCAGAATAATATAAATCACATTGTTTGCAATGCTTTGAACATATGTAATGTCAAACTGCATGTACATAATATTTAGTATATGTGTGTATGTGTGTGAGTGTTTGTGTGTGTGTGTGTGTGTGTGTGTGTGTGTGTGTGTGTGTGTGTGTGTGTGTGTGTGTGTGTATGTGTGTGTGTGTGTGTGTGTGTGTGTGTGTGTGTGTTTGTGTCTGAGTAAATTTTGATTGATGAATCTCCATTGCAATATCAGCACTCATAAAGCCACGTACAAGCACATAAAATCCAACAAATGCAAAACAGTAAAAAGGGGTCTATATCGTGAAATTGACATTTGAAGAGGTCGACTCACATTTTTTTGACAAAAAAATGTCAAACTCCAACATACTCAAATGGCCAAATCACCAATTTCTTTCCGACGGAAAGAAATCGGTTGGTCGTTTTGTTACACCTGCCCTTTCCAGTATAGTTGCCCAACATAATGCATCCAAAATTCTCCAGGTACAATTAACGCTAGACAAGACTGCAATTCATATTGTAGCTTGCTACAGATCCCACGCCATGCTCCAAGATTCCCACTCCACATTTCTTAACATACTGGAAAATATTAAGGTACAACCAAATACCCTAATACTGGGTGATTTCAACTACCCCAACATTAGCTGGGAAAACTACTCATGTACCAACACATTTGCTCAATGATTTTTGGAATTCATAAATTTCAACACCTTGGACTAACTTATCCATGCCCCCACCAGAGGCACCATTATCCTAGACCTAGTCATTACCAACATGGGCGACCGATGCTCCACACCAGAGGTCAGCTCATCGTTGGTCAGATCCAACCATAAGTTAATCACCCTAGGCATCCACATCCCACCCCCCACCCCCCATTAAGGCAACCACTGTAAAAACTTCTCCAAAGCCAACTTCATGCTTCTTAAGACAGAACTGGCAAACTTCACAACACCCATGCAGATGGAAAGCAGAAATATGACTGCTGAATCTTACACAATGCACTGTATGAGCACATACATGTGTGCATGGACCATGCCATCCCAAATAGAGCCAAGACAATCTCCTACAAAAAAAAGGAAGCCAATCTGGTGGTCCCCTGCCATAAACAAATTCTACAACAGAAGGAAGAAACTGTTGCAAAAAAGAGCAAAATCCGATGAATGGAAAAACTTCCTTGTCTGCCTCAGCAAGAAGCTGAGATCCCTCATAAAAACCTCCAAAGCTAGTTACAAAAAAAATATATATCACCACATATTCTAAAGGCAACCGCAAGACATCCTATAGTTATGTCAAGAATCTCAATGGCAACACTCAGATCTGCTCTGAGTTGCATGCACAATGGCACTAAATATACAGAACCAAATGAAATTGCCAACATCCTGGCAGATAGTTTCAGTGCTAATCCCCCCCCCCTCACTCCCCTAACAGGCCCATCTCAATTCTGGAAGAATGCCAAGTCCCGGTAATCATGGCCATACAGGTAAAAAATGCACTCTCCATAGCCAAGAATACAGCATCCATGGGACTAGACAACATCCCAGGCTGTGTTCTAAATGAACTACAAAATGAACTGGCACCTCACCTAACTACCATGTTCAGTCATAGCCTCACCTCAGGCTTTGTGCCTACTGAATGGTGCACAGCTACAGTTATCCCACTCCACAAGGGGGGATCCACCACAGACCCGGGAACTACCAACCCATAAGGCTGATGATCTTGATCTGCAAAGCCATGGAACGTTATCATCATGGAACTTATAAACAAAGACATAGGTAACCTTCACACTCTGGACCCCACCTAGTTTGGGTTTGTGAAAGGTAGATCATGTCTCCTAAACCTGACTGACTTCTTGAAGCAGTCACCAGAGCTGTGGAGGGTAAGGTGGTTCACACAGCCTATTTAGACCTCCTAAGGCCTTCGACACCATGCCCCACTCTGGAATCATAGACTAACTCACTAAACTGGGCATAAATCCTTATGTCACGTGACGAGTTGCCAACTGGCTCACTGACAAAACCCACATCATGAAAGTAACTGACTCCAAATCTGACTCCAGATGAGTGACAAGTGGAGTACCACAGGGTTCAGACCTGGGTCCCCTCTTGTTTGGCATCTACTTCTCTGAAGTTCAGGCCAACATTGAAAGTCTATGTCTAACAAAGTTCACAGATGACTGCAAACTGGGCACCATTACTGAATCCCCAAATGATGCGGACATTCTACAAAAGGGCCTCACTGAGACAGATGCCCAGTGTGAACCACCTTACCCTCGTCCAGAAATAAAATAAAAAAAATCATCCATTATGACAAAATAAACTTCTGTGCCAATCCTCCCTCTACTCTTAAATCAAACCCAAAGAAATTCTGGAGCTCTATTAAACAGACTCTTCATCCTGGAAACCCTTCCTCTCCTAACCCATGTCCCAATGCAACACCTGAAGACATAGCCAACAAATTTAACAATCATTTTATAAACTCAGTAACCTCCATAATAAATCCCCCCCCAGAAACAACAATAGCACCCCCACAAACTCTATACCTCCTCCAAGCCCTCCTAACTCCTTCTCTCTAAAAGCAGTATCAACTAACTATGTAAAGTCATTACTTTCTAAACTTAAACCTTGCTCCCAATCTGTTGACAAGCTATCCTCTTACTTCCTGCAGATTGCCTCTGAACCTCTTGCCTATCCTGTATCCATCTTAATCAACCGATCCATTTCTGAATCCTATGTCCCCACTGTATGGAAGAATTTCTTTACTCTACCCATTCATAAAGGGGGCAACTCCTCAGACATATTCATCTTCAGACCTATTGCCATACTCTCTCCACTCTCATAAATCCTAGAGAAATGCATTCACAAGCAGGTAATGCATTACCTTCACCAGGAAAACCTTCTCACACCCACACAGCATTGCTTCTGTCCCAAGCATAGTACAATTACTGCACTCATATCATTCATCAACATAGTCTCCCTATTCCTTGAACTTTCTAAAGCCTTTGACACTGTCTCTCACCCACTCCTAGATAAACTCACTAACTTACATTTCTCCCCCCTGCTATCTCCTGGTCCTCCAGCTATCTCTCTACCTGCCAGCAATCAGTTAAATGGCTCTCTGCACTATCCTCCCCCCTCACTGTACAAATGGGAGTCCCCCAAGGGTCCATACTTGGTCCACTACTCTTTAATATTTTCACCAACTTGCTTTACTCCTCTTGTCCCCAGTCATCTCTTGTGCAATATGCTGATGACTCAGCTGTTATAACCATTGCTGACAACCCAACTGACCTCCACTCAACTACCCAGGCATCCTTCCACACCATTGAGACTTGGCTTAGTGATAACAAACTAATACTTAATCCAAAAAAAACTAAGCTCCTACTCTTCCTCCCTAAAAACATCACCACACTCAAAAGTACATTTATCATCTTATTCTGCAACAACACTATAATCTCAGCTGAATCTAGTACTAAATTGCTAGGTGTTACTACAGATGATCAGCTTAAGTTTGATCTCCATATTACTAACTCGGTAAAATGAACTCATCAGAAACTTGGACACCTTTTCCGTAGCAAGAAATACTTAACTAACACTGCCCAAATAACTCTTTCCCAGGCTTTATTGCTCCCAACACTCCTGTACACCTGCCACATATTCATAAACCTTAATTCTACACTTATTTCCAAGCTTGAAACTATCTATAATAAGACAGTCAGATTTGCAGCTAACCAAACCTACAAGTCACACCACTGCTTAGCACTACAGCAACTAGACTGGCTAGAATTCCCTCAGCTGCTTCAACTATAACAACTACAAATCATCCACTCTGTCCTCTATCTACCATCCTTTGGCCCCAGCTTCTCCACTACCATATCCAAATATTCCCTTGCTAGGATGCTATGCAGCTCAAATCAAGAATTATTAGACATCTACAAACCCAAAACCAAAATAGGCTGCCTTTTCTATAACTATAACCCAGCTACATCCTGGAACCAACTCCCCTTGGAAATAAAATCCCTCTAGCATAGCAAAAGTTTCAAATTAGCCACAAGGAAATACCTAAAAACAAAGTGGTCTTGCCACTGTAGCCAACCACCCTGAAACCACCATCCTTTCACCTCTTTCACCACCTCACTCTTAATGTATCTCTAACACTATTCCCCTGCCTCTTCTACCTCTTCCATTCCTCTATCCCCAACCACTCTTAATTCTTACATTCTCAAAACAACCTACCTGCCTAGTCTGTCTCATATACTCTACCTCCCCTACATCTCCTACTAGCCATTCTTACTTTCCTTTCTTGTTTCCAAACTCCTATACAACTAGATCCTACCCACTTTAAATAAGCATCTGCCTAACTATTAACTCATTTTGCTCTAAGCAGCTTAAATAATATTGTAACTAGTCACATTTTCTTCTGCTAACTGTTTAAAACCTTGTTTGTAACAACTCACAAACTTGTCTGCCAATTGTTAATACTCTGTATAACTGAATTACCTGAGGAGCTTTTTTTCTCTCCAGGTCTCTGCTTGGAAGATCCTATAGCTGATTGTTATTACTATGTTACTAAAATTTAATAAATTGTTTTCTAGTCCTGAGGAGCTTTTCTCCCTGGGTCTCTGCTGAAAATGAGCCAAAAGCTCAGCCAGACTAACCCGGTTAACAAATGCAAAATAAATAAAATAAAATAAAAATAAAATAAAGCCATGACCTCAAGCTCAATGCCAAAAAATGCATAGTCATCCCCTTTGGCAAAAATCCTGTGCCCATGAACTACCACATAAGCAGTAGTCCACTTAACACCAAAAGAGTGATAAGAGACTTAGGGACATAGGTGGACAGTAGTCTCTCCTTTGATAACTACATCGCCACAGAAGTCAGAAAATCCTTCTATGTGGCACACCTCATTACAAAAGGTTTCTCATCAAGAAAAAAGGAGGTAATTGTTCCTCTCTACTCATCCCTCATTAGAGCTATTATAAAGTACAATGCCCCATTTGGTATGTACCTCACAAGACATTTACAACAACTGGAAACGCTGCAGAAATACCTCATAAAGAGGATTACCAGCCTCAAACAGTTGCCCTATGCAGACCATCTCAAAAAACTCCAGCTGTACTCTGTCGCATATCACCTACTCAGAGGCAATCTCTGCTTAACATACAAGGCAATGTCAAACCCAGAGCTGGTGGACATGCTACACTTAATGAAATCCCAGTCCCTCCTAGCCATATGCTCCAGGGACCTAAACCTTGTCACCACAATAAACAAAACATGCTGGAAGGATAGTTTCTTGTCCCAGAGACTTCCCATACTCTGGAACAGACTACCCATTCATGTCAAGCAGAGCACCTCATTAGCCTTCTTTAAGAAAAATCTTGATGACTGGATGGTAAATAGAAAATTCACCCTGGGGATCACTTCTGTGGCTCTACTCGATAGGGGCACAGGAACATATTTTTTTGTGGGTGGCGAAAGCCAGGGAATCTTTATGGCTAGGATTATATAGGCCCTAGGGCCGATAGCCTACTACCTACTTATGAACCTATGAAACTATTACAAGTAAACTGGCTAGCAGCTACTACTCAATGCAGCAAACATTTTACTACATTTAGTTAGTTAGTTAATCAAGAAAAGCTCAGCTGGGTATGGCCATTCTCATGGGAGCTCCAGGAAGAAATTATTTCTTATAACACTAATAAAAGGACATACTTAGCAATGATGCAGTCTCCATCACACACAGCACCCAGTTTGCTTGCACATATCAACATATCTTACCATTAAAATATTTCAATCACAACAGTTAGACCATCACAGTCAGCTGTAAGGTACTTCAGAAGTTGAGAAACTGACAGCAGTAATGTACATCAGCGGTTGAGGACTCTAGCAGCAGAAAAAAAAACATCACAGGTTTAGAACATAAGCATCAGTAAAAGTGTATCAAAGGTTAAAAACTCTGTCAACAGTAAGGTATACTAGATGTTTAAAACAAAAATAACAATATGAGACATTAGAGGTTTAGTATACACTTCACAATAATGAATTCTGCATAATATTCTACAATTATTTGGTTGTTTATAAAGCATAAATCTTTGTGAGTTAAAATAAAATTAGTAGAGTCATAGTGGAATTCAGAACAAAATTAGAACTCCAGCAGTATCATGGTATATCAGTGAATGATGGCACAGGTGGCAGTAAGCTACAAAAAGGATACAAGAGGAGGAGCAAAGATGGTGAACTGACAGCATCCACAGTAAAGAGCTCTGTAATAAAATCTTCTTAAAAGCAGAAACAATGAAAACCATACTCATAATAATCTGCTGCAATATATATATATATATATATATATATATATATATATATATATATGTGTATATATATATATGTATATATATATATATATATATATATATATATATATATATATATATATATATATATATATATATATATATATATATATATATATATATATATATTACATACTAAGTAAATTCTTAGAATTTTTCAGTCAGTTTTTACTTCAACAACTTACCTTCTACTCTAGCCAATATGAATTCATATATTTTTTTTCATTCAGATGTTTTTTTTAGGAATGACATATAACAAATTATATATTCCTTGAATGACATATCAGTAAAGATTGACACTTTCCAGGACAGGCTGAACAACCTGGAAGAAAATAGTTTAAATTTAATCAAGTTATTCAAGGAAGTGATGGAAAACAAAGCCAGAAAATTAATTATATTGAAACTTCTTTAAAAGATGCAGATAGGAGAATGAAAGAAAAGGAACACTGAGCTTCTCCTGAAGCAAAACAACCAGTTATTCAACAAACTAGAAATTTAAAAAAAGTTAATAGTTTATAGGATTTACTAGGATAATGACCGCAAGGGCCTTTTTAAGCCAAGTCATGCATCCCAGATCTCTGACAAGTTCTTGTAGCCTTGGTAAGTGTAAACAGGGGTTTGGGACATGAAACATTTACAAGCTTCCTGTGTCCATTAGAGACATAGGTGCCAAGCCAGGGATGAATTTCCTGTTCCCCATCCAATATACAAATTACACTTATATTGGGTTAGGAAGGAACTCTTCTTCTCAAGGATGGGGAGCCTATTCCAAAGATAGGGTACTCTGTGGGATCTGCATCTTTCTCTCCAGCAGGTCCTATTCATTTCACAGGCAAGGTTTATGTCTTTAGAACAGGTAATTGTGGTGCTGTTTGTCTTGGGTATATGCAGGAGATCCATGAGAGTGGGGTATGACAATGCCTTGCATGCCAGGCATAGATCTCCCCTCAACAGTATGTAGGAGACAGAATACAGGTATATGGCCTTGAGGTGGTCTACAAAGGACATGTTACTTATGCCCTATATTCTTTTAGTGAGAAACCTCTGTGGACATCGCAATTGTTGGATATGCCTGGTTAGGTACATACTAAAGAGGGCATTGTACTCAATGATGGATGTGATGAATGTTGAATACATTGGAACAATGTCTTCCTTGGACCTAGACACCATACCTTTGTTAACAGGTTGCTCAACATAGAATGATTTCCTCAGTACTATAGACACATGATGGTCAAAGGCTAGATTACTGTCTATGTGTGTCCCCAAGTCCCTAACTACTGGGTCAACTCTTAGTAGTGTGTTGTCAGTATGATAGTTACCAGGGGTGGATGACTTTGCAATGGATACTATTATGCATTTCTTGGCATTTAGCTTTAGTCCATAGCTCTGACACCAGTCATTTGTCTATGTCAGCCCTTCCTGTAGAACATTTGTGTCATTGGGAGATTCAATGACCGCTCCTAATTTCCAATCATCTGCAATTTTAGTCAACCAGATGCCACTGATACTGGCCTTAACTTCAAAAAAGTAAATGGCAAAAAGGAGCTGTTCCAGGACCAGTCACTGAGGGACTCTGCTTGTGACTGGCCTCTTTGTATAAGTCGACTCCCCAATTCAAATTTTCTGGGTCTTGTCCCTGAGCCACCTGGCTATCCACCAGGTGACATAAGGGTTTGTACTCAACCTCTTGAGTTTGTCAACAATGTCAGAGTGGGGAATTGTGTCAAATGTCTTGGCCAGGTGAAAGTAGGGAATATGCACAATTCTGCCCTCATACATTGCTTTGGTGACCTTCTTAAAGAAGTCCACCTGGTTGAGTAGGCATGGCCTGCCCTTGAAAAATCAAAATGGGTTTTGTCCAGTGTCTGTAGGCTTTTATGTCATTAATGATCATTTCCATTATAATTCTTGTCTTGGTTTTACATATAAGACTAGTGATACTTATTGGACTGTAGTTCTCAGGGTTTGTAGGTGGCCTACCTTTGTGCAGAGGGATTACTATTGCTGTTCTCCAGTCATAAGGCTCAAAGCCTGTTTGGAGGATACAGTTAAATAGCAATTCCAGGAGCCCTGAAAGAGCATGTTTCCTGTTGTTTAGAAGCCACCCTGGGATACTATCCAGACCCATTGATGCAGTTTTCTTTGCCTTAGAGAAAGCACTAAGGACCTGTGCCCTAGTGATAGCAGGGGGGGGGGGCTTATATTTGATGGCATTGCCTGAAGGAAGGTTGAGAGAGAGAGAGAGAGAGAGAGAGAGAGAGTGAGAGAGAGAGAGAGAGGTAAAGTTGGAGCTAAATTTGTCTTCTGGTAGGTTTGCTGTATCTTCTGGCTTAATATAGGTGGCTTCATTAACAATGAGCTCTGCACTCAACAGTGTACAAGCTTTGATGTTGTAGATATAGCTAAAAAATGCTTTGTGGTTGCTCTTGCCCTGAGAGAACAAATTTACTTCAAATTTGGCTTTTGTAGACATTATTTGTCCTATGAGTTGTTTGTTTAATTTGATGAGGGTACTTTTATCCTGCTGGGTGCTGTACCTCCTAATTTTTACCATGATTTTCTTCCTTCTGTTATGCAGCCTATTGATGTGATTCAACCAGGGTGGCTTATTTTTTTAGTTACTTCTTTACTTTTTCCTGGTGGGTACCGCAGCTATTAACATGCTTGTATAGGATTTCTGTGAACAGTTCTGTGTAAGAAGTAGTGTTCTCAGGGTTTATGGGGGGCTTGAATTTTGTCAGGTTATCACTTAATAGTAGGAACTTAGTCTTAGTGTAGTGAATATTACAGAGTTAGCTAGAGTTCCAGGTTTTATTTTTACTGCAAAGGAGACCATTTTATGCTTTGACCTTACCAGTGAAGATATTACACTGGGGGGGCGCAACTTTCTTCCACATTAGAACCCAATCCAGTATGGTTGGAGCCACAGTTGCTATATTAACAATGAGGTCCAGGAAGTTTGTACTTACAAACTCCATGAATCTCTGTGACTGTACATTTGGTGTCATATATGATTCCCAGTTAATAGTGGGGTAATTAACGTTGCCCAGGAATATGGCATTGGGGTGGATGGTGAATGATTCCAATAAGTTTAAATACATGTTGTGTTATGGGTTTCTTATGTCATAGAGGGGGACTTATAGCTTGAAAGAAAGTGGTATGGGATTTTGTCTTTGGTGATTTGAATGTGGACAAGCTCTAGTGCACTGCTCTGTTTGACCAGCCTTGAGGTATATTTATTTTTTATGTAAATCGAGACACTGCCACCTTTAGCCCCTGTCTGTGTTGTAGCTGGTCTAAATGTGTGGAAGGCATTATAACCTTGCAGTGTTGGTTGGCTGTTTGCGGCCTTAAACCATGTCTCAGTTACTGCACAGATGTCAGCATTCTCTAGGGTGAAAAGAGCTTCTAGGGAGTGAATTTTTTTGTTTAGACTCCTACCATTGAGCAGTAACACCTCTAATTTTTTTTTTTATTTTCATTTGCTATGTCAGAAGTACTTTCAGTTTGGCATTGCTTAAAAAAGTCCCTATGGGGGACGACAATGTTTTTGCTAATATTTGAAAGCCAAGAGGTGAGGTGCAGACCATCTCTGGAAATGCAGCATGGTCTGTTGACCATCTCCTTCCTATCTCCTTCCTTGCTAGCAAATATTGAACTCCCTTAGAATGACATCAGAAACCAAGCCAATTATTAACGTCAGTCATCTTTTGTTGATATTGTGTCATCATCCTTGGAGAAGGTAAATTACTGCTCATTGCTAGGCTCATACCAGCCTGAGACACATATTCCAAGAGCTCCATGATGTCTTTCTTCATATAGTCTATGGAAGTGCATCTCAAGCCATTTACACCCGCATAGACTATGACTCAGTCATATTGGTACTTGTGGTCCAATGACTTGAGTGCATGCGTAATGTGACTGATCCTGGCTGCTGATAAGCAACTGATGCTGACTTTCTTCTTACTCACCCTGGTGAGAAGGACATCAGTTTGTCTCACAATGAAGTCTCCAATGACCAGAATGTTGGATTGTGTGGTGGCTTGCCATATGGGCTTAGAAATAGTGGCCCCATGAGATGTGGCTGTATGTGTTGGTTTTGAAAGAGTGCATTCTGGGCTGCTGAGTGTACTTGTTATGTGTAATTCATCTAGGAGGTCTTTGGGGCTTTGAAATATTACATTTAAGTGCCTCAGAATATGTGGGTCTATGTGTCTGCTTTGAATTGAGAGTGGTGGGTGTAGCGTGTGTGCTACTGACAAACTGATTGACATTATGAGTGCTTTTACATAAGAGCTTTGCCGCCATTGACATTGTGTAAATACATCTCTCACATACCATATCAGTTTGTTTGGGAATTAACTGGTTGTCAGTAAACATGAAGCAATTTCTACATTGCCTCAAAATGTCCATATTCACCAAGATGGTAATGGAGATAGTGGGGATGTTGATATCCATGGCAACAAACCCTTTTTAGTGATTAGGTGGTTAGAGTGAGAATATAAATCAATTTCAGGAGTATACAGTTTGCCATTCTGGGGACAGTTGTTATCACAACAATCTAGTTGTCTTGTGTGCAACTAGAAATTGGTGAAAAATTCAATGGTTCTTTTACAGTAAAAATGTCAACTCAAGGTGTCTGCATCTATACAGGGCACTGCCAGACACGTGAGGGTAAACTAATAAGTAGGTCCTGATTCCCTTGCAGAAGGATAATGATATCCAGGATGCAGAATCCTATACCAAGGCACTCTATATGCATCTTCAGGATTGCATGGACCATGCTATCCCAAATAAAACCAAGACACCTTCCTCAAGCAAGAAAAAAACAGTCTGGTGGACCCCAGCCATAAGCAAACTTTACAATAAAAGGAGGAAACTTATACAAAAAAATGCCAAATCACAAGTAGAAAAATCATCCCTGATCAGCATTAGTAAGAAATTGAGGGCCCTCATCAAGTCAACTAAAGCTAATTTTGAAAAGAAAGTTGCCAAGGATGCCAAGGATAACCATAAGACCTTCTATGGCTATGTCAAAAACCTAAATGGCAACGTTCAGGTCTGTTCTGAGCTAGTACAAAATGGAACAAAATACACTGACCCTTCTGACATTGCCAACATCTTGGCTGACAGGTTCAGTGCAACCCCCCCCCCTCACCACCTACAGGACCTATTACCATTCCAGGGGATTGTGTAAGTCCAATTATTACTTATACATTGGTTAATAAGGCTCTATCTAAAGCTAAAAACACTGCCTCCATGGGACCAGATGGTGTCCCATGCTGTGTCATACGTGAGCTCCAAAAGGAATTAACCCCGCATCTTAATACCCTGTTCAGTCTCAATCTCTCCACAGGATATGTGCCCATAGAATGGCGCACAGCAACGGTGGTCCTGCTACACAAGGGTGGGGCCACAACTGACCCTGGGAACTACCGACCAATAAGCCTGACCAGTCTGATCTGTAAGGCTATGGAGCAAATCATTACGGAACTCATAAATGGAGAGATTGGGAACCTCCATTCGCTGGACCCCACACAGTTCAGCTTCATCAAGGGCAGATCATGCCTCCTGAACCTGATGGATTTCTTTGAGACAGTTACTCAGGCTATAGATAAGGGAAAGGAGGTACACAGGCTTACCTTGATCTTGCTAAAGCATTGGACACCATTCCCCATTCAGGTATTATTGATAAGCTCACCAGCCTGAGCATAAACCCTTACATCACAAGATGGATCGCAAACTGGCTCTCAGACAGATCCCATAAAGTAAGAGTAGTGGGATCTATGTCCGAATCCAGACCAGTAATGCATGGTGTGCCTCAGGGCTCTGTCCTGGGGCCCCTTCTGTTTGGCATATACTTCTCAGAAGTACAGGCAAGCACAGAAGGGCTGTGGCTGACTAAGTTTGTGGACAACTGCAAACTGGGTGCTATAATAGAGTCTCCGGCCGACATGGAGATCCTCCATAAGGGCCTAAATGAGACTGGTGCATGGTGTCAAAGCCATGGTCTCAAGTTAAATGCAAAGAAATGCGTAGTAATCCCATTTGGAAAAAACAGAGTACCCGCAAACTACAACATAGGAGGTAATCTCCTGAAAT
Organism: Protopterus annectens; assembly: GCF_019279795.1. Taxonomy (NCBI): domain Eukaryota; kingdom Metazoa; phylum Chordata; order Ceratodontiformes; family Protopteridae; genus Protopterus; species Protopterus annectens. Next base: position 1,340,654,187 of record NC_056744.1, read on the forward strand.
CTGAAGAAGAAATAAGGGATCTAGGGACCCAAGTAAATAGTCAGCTTTCCTTTGATAACCATGTTGCCAAAGTGGTTAGAAAATCCTTATATGTGACCCATCTGATCACGAAAGGGTTCGCATCAAGATCTAAGGATGTAATGGTGCCCCTCTACTCTTCCCTCATCAGACCCATTATTGAGTACAATGCACCAATTGGAATGTACCTGGTTAGACATCTCCAGCAGCTGGAGAGACCACAGAGGTACCTAACCAAGAGGATTACTGGCCTCAAACAGTTGCCCTATGCAGCACGATTGAAAAAGCTAAGACTGTTTCTGTTGCATACCACTTTCTCAGAGGCAATCTCTGTCTAACGTACAGAGCCATGTCCAACCCAGAATTGTTGAACATGCTCCATCTTAGCAAAACCAAATCTACTCGAGCTACATGCTCTAGGGATATAAACCTCAACACAAGAATGAATAGAACATGCTGGAGGGATAGATTCCCTTCGCAGAGACTTCCCTTACTATGGAACAGGGTCCCAATCTACATAAGACAGAGCCCCTCACTATCACTCTTCAAGGGGAACCTTGATGAGTGGATGGGTAACAGAAAGTTCACACTGGGGATCACACCAACAGCACTACTAGATAGGGGCCAAGGGTACTAACTGCTAGTACAAGGGTCTAGGGAACTACTAAAGGGGTGGTGAATACCACACAACGTGGCTGGGCTAATATATGCCTTCGGGCAGATAGCCCAGTACCACCCTATGAACCTATGAACCTATTAGGGAGCTATTCTGAAGTTAGCAGCAAATCAAGCAGCAAATCAAGCAGCACTTACTGAAAAGAAAGAATAAGCTTGTCAAGAATAATGAACAGAGGTTAGTCACCTGAATGACTACTGCCGGCCTCCTACTATTGCTGGTCTTGCTTCTTCTCTCACCAGAAACAAAACGATAGTACTAATCCAAGATGAGAAGCAGGCTACAGACTCTTTGGTGATCATCGGTCTTATCCCAGATAATGCAAGGGTCTGTAAGCTTGTTGTAGCTTTTTCCTGGTAGATGCCTTCAATAGCAACCAGACCAATCAGGAAGGTCAAACACAGAGACTCATTGCACAGAAACAGTCAGGAATCAATGCATTCTGCTCCTTCTCTCACCATGAACAAAATATAAGTGCAAATTCCAAGCTGGCCCCTATAAAGCAGGTATTAGGCTTTCCAGTGATAGGAAGTCTCCAGGTAATTATCTCACTATGCTCCTTCTTTCACAGAAGCACTAATCCCAAGATGATTACTGAGGCAGAATGTGGGGTTGTTAAACATAAATCATTATAAAATGCATACGTGTGAATATGCAAGGTGCATATCAAAGACAGTTAACATAAAAAACATTGCACATCAAAAATCAACTATAACATCTTAGTACAATCTACTTTTCAAAGACCTTTAAACATAAAACATGCCTATAGCATTACATCTCTCTAAACAAGTCCTTCTTCAACTCTGTCCATGAGCAAAGACATAATACTTCTATAGGAATGGGAAATTTTAACTCAATCAAAACAATTAAAAACTTCTTCTAGGCCTTTGAGAGGAGAATGTGTATCCTGGGATAATATTTTCTTAAGCATGGTAAAAACTTCCAACTCAGTCTCAGGAATGGATTTATGTAGACCAGTCTTCCACCCTAGCCTGTGCTTTTTTATCCACTGCTGCATTTTAGTGAAACTAAGAATCCCCCATCCCTTGCTCTCTTTGTCACCATCCTCACAAAATGACAATAGCCAATTCCTCTGTAACTAACATAGCCAATTCCTTGATAAGAAAAGACCTGGAGATAATGGGCTTCCCTGTCTAGTGCTCCTTGTAATTGATCCTCAGTCACAACATTTTGTCAGAGCATCATTATTTTTCTTTTTGGGGGTAAGTCATTAAAGCTTACATGGAGCTAATCTCCGTGTAAGCATACTGTCATGGCTTGAACATGGAGTTCGTTGCCTTTGCAATCCAGGAAACAGTGCTGGGGGTGTGCACAAGCCTCCCAGCACTGTTCAACCATGGACATGATTGCAGGATGTAAATCACCTCATTTGCTGGTGAAAACCATGCAAATTAGGTGATTTACCTATCCAGGAAGCAGACAGGTATCCGTGTAGAAGCCGTGTCTGCATAATAAATGTATGCGGGAACTGTCCGTGTACAACACTACAAAAAACCCCCCCAAAATACGGGGCTATGAAAACTCAAAGTAAAGTATGTATTAGTTGCATCAGGCATGCAATGGCCAAAACTATGGCCATTAGCATGTAAAACTGATAGAAAATATAAAAAACAAATCAAAGGTTAACTTTAATTGCACATATGCTATGTGCAGGTGGAGCCCAGCAGTGCCCAAGCATGGAATCTGACAAAATATAAAATTACAATATTAAAAGAGGATTATTTAAGCTAAAAGTAAATTCTCCATTATACTGACCAGCATACAGACTCATACTATGGCAGGTAACAGTGGTTGCTAAGGACATAGATTCTCGTATAGTGCTGTAACTAGGGTATAGGTAATTAGGTGTATGCAAATTAGCTAAGTTTACTGAACAGCAAAATGGGCCACCGTGTCTGCAGGTACCTAACTATTTAGGGGCTATAATGTGATTGTGTAGGCAGAAGAGCCAACTGACAAGAAAAGGGTGTGTGTCATGCTTGGTGTAAACCCATTGGAGCTTACAAGTCCAGACAAACACAGTAGACAAAGTGGGGCAAAAGGCCAGAAATAGGGATAGTTTTTAAATATTGCTCTTACAAACTTAGAAAGTTGATAGAATGACAGGTTTTCAAATATATATATATATATATATATATATATATATATATATATATATATATATATATATATATATTTAAAATGGCTGTAAATTTTCCCCACTGTATTTGTATCATGAAAGAGTTATATAGAAATGTATAGGTGAAACTTTGGACAGCTCTGTTTGCTTAGTGGTTAGAGTTCTGGCTTTACATACAATAGTTTATGGTTCAATTACCAAAACAGGCCATGCAGCTTTTACATTGGAAAGCATTGTTAAATAATTTTAGTTTTATTTAATGATGTCCCACTGTACTCATCCCTCATTAGACTCATTATAGAATACAATGCCCCGTTTGGTATGTACCTCTCAAGACATCTGCAACAACTGGAAAGGCCACAGAAATACCTCACTAAAAGAATCACAGGCCTAAAGCAGATGCCCTACGCTGACCGCCTTAAAAAACTCCAGCTATACTCTGTTGCATATCGTCTATTCAGAGGCAATCTTTGCTTAACATACAAGGCCATGTCAAACCCAGAGCTGTTGGACATGCTACACTTAAAGAAATCCCAATCCCTCAGAGCCACAAGCTCCAGGGATCTAAACCTTGTCATCACAATAAACAAAACATGCTGGAGGGATAGGTTCCTGACCCAGAGACTCCCCAGACTCTGGAATAGATTGCCCATACATGTCAAGCAGAGTGCCTCTCTGGTCCTCTTCAAAAGGAACCTTGACGATTGGATGAGAGAAAGGAAATACACCCCGGGGATCACTTCAGTCGACCTGCTAGACAGGGGTCCAGGGAAGTAAATAGTGTGGGAATAAATAGGCAGGGAATTGTTATGGCTAGGCTTGTATAGGCCCTAGGGCTGATAGCCTAGTACCAACCTATGAACCTATGAACCTATGAACACACCCAAGCAAACACAAGTGTCCCATGCAGTACAGTCACACCCCAAGGTAATGTCATATAATGTAAAACATATACACTTAATAATATGTCAGTAATGAGTAATTAATGTCCAATTACAACATTTATTTAAATGAAAACTGCTCAGCATTTCTGAAACCAGCTAAGCACAGGTAAGCAAGGGTGTGTGTCTAAGGCTGCTTAGTTATGCTTAGCTGGTTACAGAAATGCTGAATGTGTTTGTGTCCAGGGGAGGGCCCTTTCTACTCAGCAATGTTCCCACTACCTGCATCAGTTTTAAATGCTTAAAACTGGAGGAAATGGGAAAAAGGAAATAGACAAAACGCAATCAAAGCCTCTGCCACTCACAGTGGCCCATTCAAACCACTCAGTAATGTAGCTGGCAGGTGGAATGTATCATAGTCAGCCAATCACACAGGCAGCATCTGCAGCACACCAGTAGAAAGTATGCAAATACTCCTCAATCTGATTTTCCCACATACTCAGCACCATTGGAGTACACACTTGAGAATTTTAACTGACAAAATGATGGGGGCTGCTGCTGCTTTGCTACATTTCTACATGCTACAGACTGAGGGTGATGATGATGATGCTGACAACCGGCTCAGACTGAGGAGGAGAAGAGTGTTCAGATCCATGGTAACCTATCAGGGGCTACATGAGCTGGAGATAGTAGAGCACTACAGGGTGGACAGGGACATACTTCAGCAACTCACCAAGCTCTGCTACCCTCACCTCAGACCCAGAGCCAACAGAGGGGAACCCATCCCAGTGGAAAAAAGGTATGTGCAGCCTTAAGAATACTAGCTACAGGTACTTTCCAAAGACCTTCTGGGGACATCATGGGGGTCTCACAAGCATCTACATCCAGGGTACTCCACCAGTTCCTGGATGTCATGCTAAGACATGCCAGTGAGCACATATATTTCTCCAGCACACCTGAGGAGAGGACCACAGATATGCAACTCTTCCACCATGTAGCAAACTTCCCAGAGGCACTGGATGCCACAGACTGCATCCATGTTCACATCAAAGCACCACCCAGTGAAGAGGGTAGAGTCTACATCAAATGCAAGGGCTATCACTCCATCAACTTCCAGGTCGTGTGCAATGCCCAGACCATTATCATCGATGTATGTGCTGGCAGCCCTGGCAGTTATTATGACTCCCACATCTGGCACACCTCACTGCTGTACCAGCCGTTTGCCAGGGGGGACATCCAGTATGGCCATCTTGTGGGGGATGCTAGCTACACAGTGGAACCATGGATGATGACACCAATCAGAAATGCACACACACACACACACACACACACACACACACACACACACACACACACACTGAAGAACACTATAATGAGGCACACACACACACACACACACACACACACACACACACACACACACACACACACACACACACACACACATACACACACACACACAAACTAGAGACATCATAGAGCATGTATTTGGGTGCTCAAGTCACAGTTATGCTGCCTTGACATATCAGTTGGAGCCCTGCAGTACTCTCCAGCCACATGTACACACATATTCATAGTATGTACCATGCTACACAATATGATCCTGCGAAAACAGTTGTGGCAGGAACCTCACAGTGCAGGGACACACAGCCCCCCACTATTGCCAAGGTCATCACAGGTACAGGGGGGACTTGGAAGAAGAAACCCCCTCAGCCTGTCCCTGTAGTCAGATGTAGGCATGCCCAGTATGCCCTGGCCTTGGCAAAGAGGCAATGTATAGCATATACACTGATACCCTATGGACCCAGGGACTGACACCACACTCTGATTTGCACACACAGTAAAAAGGATGCCACACACATCACACTACCTATACTTTACCATGTATAGGCTGTGTACCATGTGCATACAACAGAGTCAGCCCTGAAGCACTGTCTTCACAACTGCTGCTGGCACAAGGTAAGCCACCCTTCTTAAGAATAAATGAATGTTGTAGTAGACTGTGGTAGCATATGTATGGTATTGCTGCATGTATGGATGGGAATGGAGTGGGATAACAGTAGACAATGGACAGCTATGTGGGACAACAGGCACACACTGCCAGGCTCTGCCCATCAAACAATATGCAGTAGACCCTTTGCCAGCAAAATCCCCTGCACTATGTGAAGGACTTAAGCATGGATGTCAGTGTTGGAGGCCCATATATAGGCTAAACCTCCAACAGCAGGAAAACTGTACAAAACCATAAAGAAATGTGTAGCAAAGACTCAAAAACAGGCACATGCCATAAAGATTGCTCTCACAACCATCAAAAGGTGATGCAATAACAGCCGTTGATGTACTGTGGCCAAGAATTCTGAAACGTTCTAATGTCAGTCTTAAATGATTTCACTAATATTTGGCATACAACCACATGTCTAATGAAAAATGGAACCAAAATATGAGCCAAACATCTGGACAGTCAGTAAAGATGAGTACAGTTGAGCGGTATGACCCCCATACAACACACCCATGTTCACATAGAGCTGCAGTAACATGTATGCTTGTAAGGTAATAGCAGCACAACAAACATTCCGAGGCCTGTCACAATCAACTTGATACCTTGTTCCAGTTCTACAATATGCAGGGCCAATGTGCTCTGTATGTTTGTGGTTAATAGTGTCAGGAAGTACACAGCACTTACTGGTGGCTGTTGTGACCTACTGGTATAACTATAGGACTGTGGTTGTCAGGGTTCAAGGTTCCAGACTGACCATGGCAACAAATCTGCATTTCAGCTACACCTACAGTAGGAGTTATACAGACTGTCCAGAAGAAATATATGTTACTGCAGGAAAGCTGGATAGTGGAGGGACAGGGCACCACACATATGGATAGTACACAGCTCTGAGTAATGTACATGGTGCCTAGTATTACAGCAGGGTGGGACAGGTCAGTGTACTGCCAGGATATAAAGGCTTCCATGTTACTGTGTCAGTACTGACAACAAGTCAGTATACACCATCCATGCCCCTGGAATTACAAGGATTCACAGAATATCCACACCTATGCCTCCTATGTCTGTTGTGCTTGCCATAACTTTGCATTTGCCTGGAAAACTATCTCTAAACAAAACTGATATGAAAACATCAATGACAGACAGTTCAGATGCAGACCTCATACCAATAAGAAAAGGAAAACTAATACAAAAACCTTCTACCAACTGTCTACATTTGGATAGGAAATATAAAGACCCTTCTCCCCATCTCTGAGCTTGTGTACAACTGTCATCTATGTGCCTGCCCAGATGTGTGTCTCTAAGAGTATGACAGCTATGGCCAACATGCAGCCTTATAGTAAAAGTGCCACACAAACCTTCTGAGGACAACAGCAGATATATGTTGCACAATGATGGCAACCTGCTAATCATGTACAGTCAGAGGTGTGAAGTACATAACCCCGTATGTACCCTAGTCACACCTTAACTACAAATGCATAACAGAGGCAAGTGTGGATAAAGCCTGTGACTGCAGTACCCAAGGACCAAGAGACGCATATAGCGGGGGAGGGAAAGCAATGGACACACAAACATAGATTGTGCACATTAGAACAATTTGTGTAGTACCATAGGTTCCCTGCACTGTATGGAGTCAGTAAACATATGTCTGTCAATGGTTCCTCACATTAATCTAGACATATCTGCCACTGACATACCAGGAAATCACAGTGCTATGGAGACTATACCACACATATTATGGAAACCTTTGCTCAGTCCAAT
>NC_056744.1:1340666658-1340684158 GCF_019279795.1 Protopterus annectens
ACCAGGTTTCTGTTACTGCACAGATATCGATATTCTCCATACTGAGGAGAGCCTCGAGTGCGTGCATCTTGAGATTTAGATTTCTGGCGTTGAGCGGCATTACCCTTAGTTTCTTTTTCCTTGTGTTGTCTATGGAGGTGGGTTTGTCTTTTGAGCCTTGCCTAAAAAAGGCACTATGGGGGTGGCAAGAGCCTTAGCCGATATTCGAAAGCCCAGGGGTGACAGGTGCAAGCCGTCCCTAGTGAAGCAGAGTGACTTGTCGAGCATGTCATCCCAGGCTGACAGACACTGGATCCCCTTTGAATGACACCAATACTTTAGCCAATTGTTAAAATTTATCATTTTGTCTTTATACTGTGGCATCATTCTTGGTGAGGGTAAGATGCTACTCAGGGTCAGGGTCATACCGGCCTGGGCTACATGATCACAGAGCTCCTCTATGTCTTTTTTCATGTAGTCCAGGGAGGTACGTCTCAGGTCATTCATACCAGCATGGACAATGACGGAGTCATATTTGTACTTTCTTTGGAGTGACCTGAGTGCTTGTGTTATGTGGCGGATCCTGGTACCTGACAGGCAGCTTACAGTGACCTTCTCCTTGTTCATCCTGGTGAGTGGGACGTCAGTGTGTCTGACAATAGAGTCACCTATTTTAAGAGTATTAGGTGTGTTGTTTAGCCTTAAGGGCTGTGACTGTGTGTCACACTGACTTTGTGAACTATGTGATACGTGGGTATTGTTGTGGGGTAGCAGCTGCTTGGATGCCTGCTTTGGAGGCCTCTGTTGCTTGGGCAGATTTTTATTTAGAGCCTTCGAGTATGTTTCTGTGTGTTTATGTGTTTGGTTTGCTGTTGCGATAGGTCTATGTGAGACTGGATTTGTGGTGTGTGTGGTTACCTTCTCCTCCTGACTGACTGCGCTAGTACTGGGTTGAGAGAGCTCAGCCTCCAGTTTGGCTATATAGTTGCATCTCTCACATATATTTGAGCTTGTTGGGAGGAGGAGAGGGTGGTCTGTGTACATAAGGCAGTTGTAACATTGCCTCAAGATTCCCAGATTCACCAGCTGGACTGGAGAGTAAACCCGAAACTGACTTTTGGACATGCCAGAATAGTATAAGGAACTACTTTTTGACTGATCAAAAAGGACCAATAGGGAGCCAAGTACTTAAAGGGAGTATAAGAGGGTGTAGTGCTTTAATTTATTAGTGCTTACTTAAAAGATTACTTATACGAGCAACTGCAGGGCTTTGGAATGAAAATAGAGTGCTTACTTTGATATTTAGAACAGTTCTAAGGGGAAAAGTGAAGAGCAAACTTTGTGGAGCCGGGAATAGTTTAAACCCATTTAAGCGGCATTGCCCGATGCTGCGCTATGCGCAAAATCTTTCAAAACTGCTCAAATGCGGGTTTTAAAGTAGGGAAACTGAAAGAGATAGGAATTGACCCAAAATGGCCATTAAGCTACTAGTTTCAGGGCTGAGACCACTCCTCCAGGGACAGATAGGCTGCTCAAAGCTCCCCACTCTCACTGGTGACCAGAGAAGGTTCCTCCTATCCAAGTAAGGATATGGGCAACACAGGAAACTATACCACAGTCCAGAATTCAGCAAAACCTGAAATCTGGACTAATCTATTTCAGCAAAGGCGGGAAAAGAGAATTTTCTTTTTTTTTTTTCAGGAAACAGCAGAAAAACACACAGAAAACACTGTAAATGCTATAAACAGGCTAGCACACTTTAGTGTGTAGCCTACAACAGTTATACAATACAAAAATGACTTAAATTGATATAAAACAAGTGCAATAACTGTAAAAAGCAGAGGGCAAATGCAATTTAAACTTTTTAAAGCACAGATCAGTTAGAAATTCACTTTTTAGGCGGGAAAAGGCAGTCGGAGCAAAAAAACAGAGAAAAAAATACTTAAATCTGGAAAAGTCTCTCTTGGGTCTCTCTGTTGCCTGTATCACTCTGCAGGACACCACAATGTATGTAGTGTAGGTAACTAGATAGGTAGGTCTTCTAAACATAAAAGTGCCCACTCTATGTGCATGTGTGTTTCAGTGCATGTCAGGGCCACCAGCATACCTCTAAAACCATCATACCTGGATACACCTGGATAAAGCCATACAGAAAAGCTGGACAAAGGCCAAATATTAGGCTGAAGCTTTACATATTGCCATGACACAAATAAAAAGTAGACAGCATAGCAGCTTGTGCATTGGCATGCATCTCCTGAAGGTTATGTCTTCTTATCTGACAATATATATATTATCATTCTTTAATGCAATTCTGTGATGTTTTGACACATATGTGCCACAAAACCACAATGTCATGAGGAGTGGAACAAACGTATGTGGCAAACATCAGGACATTTTGCAACAATATGTAGAAGAGAGAAGTATGCCCACCATGTGTCCCACCCTGCAGGTTGCACTCCATATTTAGCGAGGTGTCAGCTGTGACAATGACTCAAGCAATACAGAGGTCCCCAGAGTGTAGGACAACAAACATAACCTTTATGTTGTCTACTAGTGTTGTAAAGCAGTTCTTTTATATCAGAAGTACCTGAATGTTATGACAAATAGCATAAGCAAAGGTAATGTGACTCCAAGAAGCTGTCATATTAGCAAACCCAGGAAAGTCCTGTCAGTTGCACTTTCCGTGGGTATGGTATGTCCTGACAACTGGCACGGTACTACAAGATGTGTAACATAGTCCACATTTGATAAGATGGCAAATCCAATCTCTGTGTTGCATATGTGTGTGCAATATGTTGACCTGTGGAGGTCCTGTGATTAGCTGCTGCACCCAATGACCCACACATATGTAGACATGAATGCTGCCACCACTCACATCTGTAGGTACTGTTCCAAGGCTGTGTCCACTGTACGTAGGGTGCTGTCTATCATAGAAACACAAACTGCCTTTAACACACTGCTATGGGGTCATACAATGGGTATAGCATGGTGCTAACATTCTGGACTCAAGCTGAATGCTGACAACAGTACCATCATGCCATATGTCATGGACATGGTCACACTACATCTCACATCAATGGCTACACCATTAACTTGCAGACAGTGTTGACAGACCTGGGTACTCATGAGGATAACACTGTCACATTCAGGCAACAAGTAGTGGCAGCAGTCAGAAAAGGCTTGTACATGCTTTACCACATCACTAAAGGGACTGCATCCAGGCAAAAGGTGGACGTTACCTCTGTTAAGTCCTCAGTCATTACTACAATACATTATCAGCATAGCTATTCTGAAATGTACCTATGCAGACAGTAGCAGCAAGTGGAAAGGCTAAGTTAACACACACAAATGTTATCCATGGCCTTCAACACCTGATGCAAGCAGACATCCCAGATTCAGTACCTCCCCACTCTGTATCTGACAGGTTTACCACAGGTGGGCTGTGGCATGCCTAGATGGGAATGTTGTCCTCAGCCCTTTGACATCTGCCCCATATATGTGAGCATAACTCTGTAAGTATTATTAGCACAACAGGCCAGAATCACATATGAGACAGCAAAATTATCTGCTGAATAAACATGTTTGTCTACCACAGGCTGCCCTTTTTCAGGTACTGTCAAACACAGTACCATGCAAACCATACTCACCTGCATCAAGGTTGAGGCAGGTGATACACTCTACCATACTGCATATGCACTACTGTCCATCACAAACAGGTACTGCCATGAGTCTGTCACAGTACCTGTAGGTGTTCCTAGCATGACATGTATAGTCCTGGACTATATGCAGTGAGACAGGAGTGAGCACACTGATTATGTGTCCTAAGCAGGTATGTGCCTAGCCTTAAACAGCATTCTACTGTTACCCTGACAGATGGTGCAATCCAGTCATGAAATGGTTGGCTTAACATGTGCCCCTTTTGTTGTGTGATATTCCTGGTGTACCAGTACCTGTGATTGTGGGATGATATGATAAACAGACCACAATGATCTGCAAGTGATGGCCTCCATCTGTCTTCACAGGTCTTCATGGGTCTGGCTCTGGTTGTCGTTAGCCCCATAGTGACCCCATTAGTAACTGTGGTGAGTTAATCAATACCAACATGCAACTGTCAGTGCGGCACACATTGAAGGTCATGCTGCTAGACAGTGGAGATGTATACATGACTCAGACCTCATTTCAAGCATTCTCAACCTTGGGACCTACAGACATCTGTGCAGTCACACTCACCATGGTTCACAGCTGCAGAGAACACTCCAGCCTTACCTGGTCAAGCATCCTATCATACATTAAGAACATAACACTTTATGTATGGTTCTGTTGTGGATGCCCTGCTCTAGGTGTTTGGGAGGTATGTTAGGTCTGTAGCAGTTAACCAGACAGACTGCTGCATGTGTAGCAAGCCATAGCTGCTGGATTCTGGCCAGAACTCCTAATGGGGAGTGTGGTGACACTGGGGTACTGCATGCTTTATATGTCAGTGAGGGGGCAGTGTCAGCTCTTGTGTCACAGCATGGCCAGGGTGTGTGTGCCCATAACAGTCCAGGTGTGGTATGAGCCTCTGGTATGTATGTTAAGTAGTTGTGCCATCCAGTGAGTGGTAGAGGACATTTAGGACACATGTACATATTTGTGACATGTATCCCCACCCTTACAGCCTTTGATGTGCTCCTGTGGGTGGCAGTGACTGTGTTATCAGCAACCATTTCTGCTGGACATTGCAGGGCTCATTTATTTCTATGTTATATTGACAAGCATGTAAATGTTGTGCAACAGACTGGACTGTGGGCCTGGTGTGTGGGTGTCCTGATGTGAGACATGCTAGGAATATAACAGATAGAGCTGCTAAGTCATTATTATGGGAGCTATATTTGCAGGGTATACATGCATGCATGCATACTGTGTGTTATACAGGTTTGGCATGGACATGTGTGTTTGGATGTCTATGGAGTGTGACACTGACCTGTCTGTCATGAGTTTGTAAGGTCAATCTGCACTGACCTGCCAGTACTTCAGCATGCAGAATAGGCTTGATGACAACCATGCCATATGTAGGTACGGGCATTCTGCAACAGTCTGTGTAGTTGTCAGGTGTACCTGATATTGTAGGCATCCTGTACATCCATCAGCATTTATGTGATTGCATACTGGGTCAGGGTTTGCATCACAGGCACAAGTAAGCTGCCATTTATGCCATTATATGTGGAAATTGTGTCACTGGGAACTGGGTTGTCTTAGTACAAACACCAGTAATTCTCCAAAGGTGTGATGTCCTACTGGTGTATTGCACTGAGCTTTGGTTCAAATGTTTCAGGTTTCTATATTTGGTGGAGGTGTATGTTATCCCTCTTGTTAGATTACTGTGACTTATGATATATGTACAGGAATGGGGGTAATTCCCTACAGCTTAGATGGTGTAGTGGTGTGCTGCTCTGACTCTGGTTCAGAGGGTCCTGGATTTAATACCTGGTAGGGGTGTAGTTGTTCCCTTAATGCTACATCATTGTACTGCAAGTTTAAAAATGAACACTAAAGATATACAGCTGTATGTGTTATTCTGACTTTGATACAGAAGGTACTGGGTCCAATACTTGGTAGGGCTATAAATTTTACCTAATGGTAAATCACTGCACTGTGTGATATATCTTAAAATAAACACTAAATGCCCACAGCTGATTTAGCATAATGGTGCAAAACTCTGAATTTATTGCAGAAGCACATGGGTTCAATAACTGTCAGTGGGATATTTTTTTCCTAATGTTACATCACTGCACTGCATGATATATTTTAAAATAAACACAAAATGCTCAAAGCTGATTTGGCACACTGGTGCAATTCTCTGACTCTGATACAGAGGGTCCTGGATTTGGGGCTTGCCAGGTCTAGTTATAGTGTTGCTGCCCTTAGCTTTGCATTGCAAGGTGATTACTGCTTATACATATACAGCAGTATTGTAACTTATTGTTCAGTAATGTTACTTCATTCTTAGATGCATCTATTTTACTATATCTTCTAAACTTATGCATTTAACTATGTTATCTGTTCCTGTAATTGCAATAGTTTTGGACACATGTAACTGGGGATTTTGTACTTGGATCTCCACTGCAAATGGGATTCTGTCAAGCTGGACTATCACAGTTAACATATTGTAATGTATACAAAACAAATTAAACATTTACAACATTTGCCTATAATGTGTAAAAAGCTGAATGGTTCATAGATTAGTACTAGGCTAACTGCCCTTGTGGGCCATTTTAAGCCTAGCCACTTACCCAATGTGAGAATCAAACCCTACAACTTGCATCTGTAAGGTAACCATCTTAACCATTATGCCAACCTCCCAGCCAAATAATCAGCCCTTACATGTCTTGAACCCAGGACACTACACACTATAGCCACTGCAATTTATCACTAAGCCATTCAACCCTTGCAACTAATGTAAAACTGCCAGTGCCCTAATCATTCAGCCAGTGAGGATCTGCTGTTAGACTGCTGTATATACCTCATATTTCATTTTAGCATTACTGAGTACCACACCACACTGTGCAAAACTGCTCAGCTATGCTGAAACTTGACCTTTTTGATGAACATTAAATGCATCTGGTTTATATTTTTTGAAAAGCCAGGCGTACTCCCTAGGCTAGAGCTTGTTCACTTTATCTTTTCAGGTTTATATTTTTTTGATGTCTGGCATTTGTTCCTTGCAAATGTCAATAACTACTTTGGTAAATAAAAGTAACATGAATATAACAATGTAAAATTAACAATACTGTAAACATGCTTTCCAATGTAGATGCTGAATAGCCTGTCTTGGTATTAGGCTATAATGCCAACCCTCTACCTGGTGTCATACATACTCCTCAGGGGCTATGTCACTGTGGCAGTCACGGCAATCATAGAACCCACATTGCTGTCACTGCTGCACCATGACTGCAAGCCTTGCTCCACTGTAGTAACACACACACACACACACACACACTCACACACACACACACACACACACACACACACACACACACACACAACCCAGGAAGTGACATGGGCTGCCTTGTGGACAGCTCATGTGTGTGTCACACACAGGCAACCTGCAGTGGAATGGGCACCCTGTCCATATCAGGCAGAGTAGCTACCTAAACCTTTGCAGGTGTAACCGGGTCAGTTGGATGGTTAACAGCACATACACCCTTGGGATACCACCTGTGTCCCTGTTGGATGGGGACATTAACTGCTGCCTTACATTCTCATGTGATAACATGTGGGCTAAGCATATGTATGCTCACAGCCCATAGCCTAGTAACCTGAGATGGTACAAGGGCTACCAGACATGGCCTGACTGCTATGACAGACTGTGTTGTTATGTGTCCACAGACATCACTGCCATCAACCACTGGGTGTCCCCTATGGGCAACATTACTTTAACATGTCATCCAGCCTACATCTGACAAATAGGTGAGTGCTACTACAGGTGCATGTGGACATTCCAGGAATATCTGAGTTACACAATAACAGAGAGCAATGCATATGTGGTGTAGGGTGACCTCCTCATAGGTGTCTGACATCTGCAGTACCCAGATGTTTACAAAATGGGTGCATGTGCCTGATAGTTGAAGCCCCCCCACCACCAGACAAATGTATATTCCCGCACACCAGGTGGACAATACATGATGGTTTTTCACAGAGTTTGGGGAATGTGTCTGTGACGTGCCAGACCCCTGGGGATACAGTAATTGTACATGAATATCTGGTACTGTATCCATTCCCTTATGTTGCATGCTCAGTATTTATACACTGCTGCTGAGCCAGAGCCAGCATCCCCCCACTACTAGTACCTATACCCTGCTGTTCTGCTGCAGGAGCTCACCAGGTATGCTATCCATAGGTGTCAGGCATTCAGATACAGGTGTGTGGTACACACTGACCTAGACAGAATATGCCAGGAATGGTCTGGTAGACCTGGGTAATCTGTGAAATAATCCTCTATGTCATTGGCAGACTAAGACAGGCTCAAGGATGGTACATAATGTGATATGCCAGCTGTATCCACCAGTATCCACCAGTATGTATTGTCAGTGTGATGCCCCTGCACTGGGCCAGTAATCAAGGAGCCTCAATTATCACTACTACCACCAGTGAGAGGTGTACACAATGGGAGGATGACAAATACACACACAGTAAAGTACAATTACACTTCAGAGCACACAGAGATCACAGTCGTTCTGGGGCTAGTTTCTCCCTCTCTCTCCAGATCCCCAGTAAGACTCCCCACTGGCACAGTTATATGATTAACATGTCAGCAGAGTGCCCAAGCCAAAACATCCCCTACTCTCTCTGTCCGACTTATGCTTTGTGTCCCTGCTCAAGTAGCTGACACACACACTTTGAGATTTGATTTATGAATCATACACACACACACAAACGCGCACACACACACACACACACACACACACACACACACACACACACACACACACACACACACACACACACACACACACTCTCCTGGGAAAGGCTGGCACATGTTTACCAGCTATGGCCCCTTTTACCTACACTTAAAGGTAGGTCCTACAGCCACAATCCAGCTCTTTATCAGCTACTGTAAGGCTCTTACCAAAGGGTGACAAATCCTACTATGTGATGTGCCTATTAACCAAATGGTAAGTGTGACCAAGACTGAGCCTATTGGTGTGGGCTATACAGTGTCTCTGAATACACATGCAAGTCCTCTAAGAGCTTAGTTAGTTCTATACAGACCAGACACAATTACAAGGTTTACCTGTATTTAATAAAAACTAATAAAGGCACAAGACAATACTCAATCAATACAGTAACTACAGAGTTCAGACTCAAGGGGACTAATTTCAGACAGCATTGCAGGACAGTCTGAAATAATTACAGCAAACATCTACGGTAATAGGTTCACAAGTTCATAGGATGATACTAGGCTATTGGTCTGGAGGATCTTATAGGCCTAGCCAATACTTTTGCCCATGTTCCTTCAAAGTCAGCACCTGTTTCCCCTGTCCAGCAGGGACAGAGGTGGGATTCCAGGGGTGTATGTTTTGTTCCCCATCCAGTCATCCAAGTACTCTGCATGAGATGGAGAGGGACTCTATTCCACAGTTGGCTGCATCTTTGGGACACAAATCTATCCCACAAACAAGTTCTATTTATGTCACAGACCAGGTTAAGGCCTTGTGTGCAGATTGCACAAGTTTAGTTTGTCTTACAGATATGCAGAAACTCCATCAGGGCTAGGTTGGACATGGTCTTGTATGCCAAACAGAGGTCACCTCTGAGAAGTCTGTATGTCACAGAGTGGTGGGATACAGCTTTTAGCTTATCTGTGCATGGTAGATTTTTGAGGACCTGTATTCTCTTGGTGAGGAACCTCTGTGGTCTCTCCAGCTGCTAAGTGTGCTTTGCGAGGTACATGTTGAATGGAGCATTGTACTCAACAATGGGCCTTATAAGGAAAGAATACAGGGGTGTTATGACCTCCTTGTCCCTGGATGAGATACCCTTATTTATGAGGTGGGCCATGTAGGAAGCTTTCCATACAATGGAAGCAACATGGTGGTCAAAAGTCAGGTTGCTATAAGTCTAGGTGCCCAAATCCCTCACAACCTACTGTGTGCTTAGGACATTGTTATTAATGTGATAATTTGTGGGGACATCACTCTCCCCAAAGGGGATGATGATGCATTCTTTTGTATTCAGCTTGAGGCCATGTTTCTGGCACCAGTCATTTGTTTGAGTGAGACCATCTTGGAGGATGTTCACATCACTAGGGGAATTGATGATAGCTTCCTGCTTGCAGTTATTTGCAAACTTAGTCAGTCATAGCCCACTGGTTTTGGCCTGCACCTCAGAAAAGTCTATCTCACATAACAGAGGCCCCAAGAACTAACCGTGAGGTGCGCCGCTCAATATGGGTCTCCTGCTTGAGGTGGCTTCCCTTATTTTAGCTTGTTGGGTTCTATCAGTGAACCAGTTAGCTACCCATCTGGTAACATACAGATTGATGCCCAGTTGAGAGAGTTTATCTATTATGCCCGAGTGGGGAATAGTGTCAAAGGCTTTGGCCAGGTCAAGGTAGGCAGTGTGCACTGTCTTCCTCTCATCCATGGCTTTGGTGACTGTCTTAAAAACATCGGCCAAATGTAACAGACATGACCTCCCTTTCATGAAGCCAAACTGTGTGGAATCAGGTGTTTAGAGGGTGACAATGTCCTTGTTAATGAGGTCCATGATAATCCATTCTGTGGCCTTGCAGATCAAGCTAGTTAGGCTGATGAGTCTATAATTTCCCGGATCGGTGGACACGCCACCTTTGTGTAAAAGGATGACAGTGGTTGTCCTCCACTCAGCTGGGACAAAGCCAGTAGTCAGGCTTTGGTTGAATATGGTGACAAATGCTGCTGCAGGTTCCTGCCTCAGTTCATGTAGGATGCAGCCTGGGATGTTACTGTGTACCATGGAGGCCATATATTTTGCCTTTGAGAGAGCAATGATGGCCTGATCGCTAGATATAAGGGGAAGGGGGCAGGTACTGGGAATGTCCTGCTTTACTGATGGGGGGACAGAGGGGTGACATTTTCGCTGAATCTATCAGCCAGCAGGTTTGCTATATCTATGCCATCTGTATATGTGGTGTCCTTGACCATCAGTTGTAAACAGATCTGGGTAATACCTTTGGGATTACAGAGATTGTTTCTAGTAGATGTGGCCAATCTGGACTTGAAGTTTGCTTTGGAGGGTTTCAATAGTGCTCTTATGTGCTTGTTTAGGCTAAGGAGAGATTGCTTCCAATTGGCACCTGCTCCTTCTTGGTCCTGGACAGCACTTTTTTCTTTTGTTATAGAATTTTTTTTTATTGCAGATGTCCACTATACAGGTTTATTCTCCCTTGCAGAGGATGATTTAGTCCTGTCAGGTATTCCTGATTCCATGCATCTATATAAATGTTCATATAGTAATTTGGTATAGTTTTGGATGCTGGTGCCAGTTTCTAGAGAGGTGGAGGGGACTTTGAGGCTGTTTAAACCATCCCTTAGGAGGCTGTAATCAGCTTTTGAAAAGTTTTTTTGTTTGACCCTAGCTAGCTAGAAGGGGGTCACGGGAGATGGTGACTTCAAACATGACCACTTTATGGTCTGATCTTTCAAGGGAGGATGATACTGCAGGGATGCTGCAGTGGTTACTCATGTTGATTAATACCAAGTCCAGGATATTATCACCTCTTGTGGGGGTATTGGCTAGCTCTTCCAAAGAATTTGCATAGGCAAAATCAAGGAATCTCTGGCCATTTATGTTCTGGTGGGAGTAGTACTTCCAGTCTATGTTGGGGTAGTTAAAGTCACCCAGGATCAGGGTAAAGGGTTGTAGCTGGATAGATTCAAATAGATCTAGATAGGCAGTTTGGGCATTTTTGGCCAGACTTGGGGGCTGGTAGCTAGCTATGATTTGTATGGTTTTGTCAATGGTTAACTGCACCTGGAGTGTGTACTGTGCATCATACAGTTTGACCAGCCTGCAGGTGTGTATGTCTTTAATAAATATTGAAACTGCACCTCATTTGGCTTTATTACCCACAGTTTGGGGTCTGACTGTATGATAGGATGAGTAACCAGGTATGGCTGGGGTACTCTCCACAGCTTTGAACCAGGTTTCTGTGACTGCAGAGATGTCAGCATTTTCCATGGTTAAGACTTTTTGCAATGAGTTTAGTTTCACATTTAGACTCCTAGCATTTAGCAGCATAGCCTTTAATTTGGATTTGTTGCAACTGTTATGTTGGTAGTTTTAACCTCATCACTCTCCTGCCAGTATTCCTATCTGTGAGGTTTAAAAAAGGCCATATTCCCTCCCTTTGCCATCATTGGACCATTTTCAAAAATGCTGAGTCAAGCTGAGCAGTGCACAAACCTGCTAAGCTGAGTTGAGCATTGCTTAAGGTGGAAAATGCTGAATAGTGCTTAGCAGTGTGCAACTTCGCTTGGATGATTTGAACACTACTTAGAATGGGACTTCTTAGCAATGCTAAAACCAGCTAAACAGAGCTGAGCACTACTAAGTATTGCTCACGCAGGTCCTGTTTAAGCATTTCTTAGCTTGGCTTAGCAGCGCTTAGCAAAACTGAGCTAAGGGCAAACAAATGCTTAATTCAAAAAAGAAGTCAGAATTGAATATTAATTACTTATTACCGATACATTATTATTAAGTGTATATATTTTACTTAAGCAATAACTGACAACGTCGATCTGGTATATTAAGATTCACCCATGGTTGTCGTGGTTTAATCATGAGGTCGAAGCCTGAGTGACTAAATAAAGGCAGTCGTGGGTAAACCTTACTATACCACAACCACGGGGTTGGTTATTGCTATTATACAATGACATTATTTAAGAGAAAATATTTACTTTTCTTAAATAAATGTTTTTGTATACCAGCGCCATGCTGTCCTTCCACATTTTCCAGTATCCAGGGGCTTTTTCTGATATACTGTGCATACATATGGGACTTGCATTCCCATGCATACCCAATACATCAGTGTTTTGCAAAGGAAGCAATGCAGAAAAGGTCTCAATTGCTCAATTTTTGTTTTCTATTTTTTTTCTTTACAAAAATACAATGTTGGATAGTTTAGGGGTAGGAGAGAGAGAGAGAGAGAATGGATGAAATACAAAGAAAATCAGATACGTGTCTTTAGTTTTGAATAACATATCTGATTTTCCTAGTACTTTCTCTGATCTGTCTCTCTACTATGTCCAGAGTCTGGATTATGTTTTTTTTGTTAAAAAATATATAAAATTACAGTATATAGCAATGGAATAGAGTTGGGGAAACCAGACCTTTATCCATCGGTGTATGCTAGGATTTATAGGTTCATAGGTTCATAGGTTCATACTAGGCTATCTGCCCTAGGGCATTTATAAGCCTAGCCAGAATGTGTTTGGCTTTCGCCACCCATTTTAAATTTATTTTGCTATGCCCTTTTTCGAGGTTAGTATACTGTGCCTCTGTCTGACAGTGACACAGAAGTGATACCTGGGGTAAACCCATGATCGCCCATCCACTCATCAAGATTCCTCTTGAAGAGAGTCAATGAGGGACTCTGCCTAACCTGGACTGGGATTTTATTCCAGAGTGAAGGGAGCCTGTGGGTTATGAATCTGTCCCTCCAGCATGTCCTATTTTTTTCAGTGCTGAGGTTCAAGTCTCTCAAGTGCGTAGCTCGATGGGATTTGGATTTTCTGAGGTGCAGCATGTCCATTAATTCCGGGTTGGACATGGCTTTATACGTCAGGCACAGATCGCCTCTGAACAGGCGGTATGCCACTGAGTAGAGCTGGAGTTTCTTTAACCAGGCAGCATATGGCATCTGTTTGAGCCCTTTGATCCTCTTGGTGAGGTACTTTTGGGGTCTTTCCAGTTGCTGCAGGTGTCTGGTAAGGTACATCCTAAAAGGGCATTGTACTCAATTATGGGCCTGATGAGGGATGAGTAAAGAGGCACGATGACCTCCCTGATCTAGATGTGAATCCCTTCATGATTAGGTGGGCTATATAAAATGTTTTTCTAACCACTTTGGCCATGTGGTTGTCAAATGAGAGATTGCTATCAACTTGGGTCCCCAGGTCCCTAATTACTTCTTCTGTACTTAATGGATTACCACCTATGTGGTAATTTGTGGGCACTTTGTTTTTGCCAAAGGGGATGACTATACACTTTTTGGCATTTAGCTTGAGGCCATGGCTCTGGCACCAGTTGTCTGTTTCTATGAGGCCCTTTTGGAGGATGCTTGTGTTGGCTGGAGAGTCGATTATGGCGCCCAGTTTGCAGTCATCTGCGAACTTGGTCAGTCAAATTCCTTCCGTGTTGGTCTGTACCTCCGAGAAATATATACCGAACAAGAGAGGTCCCAGGACTGAGCCTTGTGGGACACCACTTGTAACTGGTTTGGAGTCTGACATGGCTCCAGCAATTCTAACCATGTGGGTTCTGTCCTTGAGCCAGTTTGCAATTCATCTAGTAACATAGGGTTTTATATTTAAGCTGATGAGCTTATCTATAATGCCCGAGTAGGGTATTGTTTAGAAGGCTTTTGCGAGGTCCAGGTAGGCTGTGTGGACCACCTTCCCCTCGTCAATGGCCTTGGTGACTGTTTCAAAGAAATCAACCAGGTTTAAGAGGCAGGATCTGCCCTTAACACAGCCGAACTGGGTAGGATCTAGTGTCTGTAGGCCCCAATATCTTTATTTATGAGGTCCATGATGATCCTTTCCATAGCTTTGCAGACCAAGCTAGTCAGGCTTATGGGGCGATAGTTTCCAGGATCCGTTGAGGCACCACCTTTATGGAGAGGGACCACTGTTGCTGTACGCCACTCTTTGGACACATATCCTGTAGTAAGGCTGAGATTGAACAGTAGTTTTATGTTTGGGTTTAGCTCTTCTTGGAGTTCATGTAGGACGCAGCCAGGGACACTGTCTGGTCCCATTGATGCTGTGTTTTTTGCTTTGGAGAGGGTAGCTCTTTGAGCATCTGAGATGTCAGGGGGGCAGCACTCTGCTGGGATAGACATTTGCCCTTTTGGTGGGGAGGGGGGGGGAGAAGTTTGCGCTGAACCTGTCAGCTAGGATGTTGGCAATGTCTGTGGGTTCAGTGTATTTTTTGTCATTTTGTACTAATTCTGAGCATATCTGGGAATTACCACCCAGGTTTCTAACATAACTAAAGAAAGCCTTGTGATTATCCTTAGTGTCTTGTGCAATTTTTCTCTCGAAGCTGGCCTTAGACAATTTTATGAGTGCCCGTAGTTTTTGCTAATACTGATCAGTGATGCCTTCCCTTTTTGGGATTTTGCTCTATCATTTAGTAGCTTCCTCCTTCTATTGTATAGTTTGTTTATGGCTGGGGTCCACCAGACAGGACGTCTGCCTTTGGAGGATTGGGTCTTGGTTTTATTTGGGATCGCATGATCCATGCATTCCTGAAGGTGTTCATAGAATGCATTTATAAAGGATTCTGCGGTCTGGGCCGTATTTTCCACAGGCCCGGGGGCTTTGAAGGATTCCACCTCAGTTTTGAGGAGTGTGAAATTTGCTTTAGAGAAGTTTTTCACTGTGGTTTTCTGGGCAGGGGGTGGGATCGGGATGTGAATATCCAGTGAGATTAGTTTATGGTCTGATCTTACCAGTGAGGGATACACATCTGGTCTGGAGCATAGAGTCCCCATGTTGATGATGATCAGGCCCAGTATGTTTTCCCCTCTTGTGGGAGTGGTAACAAGTTGTTCCATAGCATTTGAGTTTATAAATTCTAGGAATCTTTGGGCTAGGGTGTTGGAGCTAGAGTAATGCTCCCAGTCTATGTTTGGGTAGTTGAAGTCACCCAATATAATGGTGTTTGGAGAGACCTTCATATTTTCCAGTGTTCTCAGGAAGGCCGAGTGGGGTTCCTGGGTTTGGGAGGGTGGTCTGTAGCAGGCTATAAACTGGAAGGCAGTTTTACCCACTGTTAGTTGCACATGGATAGTCTCTGATGCTTCATGCTTTGCCACCAACCTGGAGGTGTGGGTATCTTTGATGAATATCGATACTCCCCCTCATTTTGTGGTTCGGTCCATGTTTTGGGGCCGAAAAGCATGGTATGAGGTATAACCTGGTAGTGCTGGGGTGCTCTCGGGAGCCCTAAACCAGGTTTCTGTTACTGCACAGATATTGATGTTCTCCATGCTAAGGAGAGTTTTGAGTGTGTGCATCTTGAGGTTTAGACTTCTGGCATTGAGTAGCATTACTCTTAGTTTCTTATCCCTTGTGATACCTATGGAAGTGGGTTTGTCTTTTGAGCCTTGCCTAA
The DNA here is from genome assembly GCF_019279795.1 of Protopterus annectens. Lineage (NCBI taxonomy): Eukaryota > Metazoa > Chordata > Ceratodontiformes > Protopteridae > Protopterus > Protopterus annectens. The sequence goes on from NC_056744.1 coordinate 1,340,682,499, forward strand.
AATAGACACTATGGGGTAGCAAGAGCCTTTGCCAATATCCGAAAGCCCAGGGGTGACAGGTGCAAGCCGTCCCTAGCGAAGCATCATGGCTTGTCGAGCATATCATCCCAAGCTGACAGGCATTGGAGCCCCTTTAAATGACACCAGTACTTAAGCCAATTGTTGAAATTGATCATCTTGTCTTCATATTGTGGCATCATTCTTGGTGAGGGGAAGATGCTACTCAAGGTCAGGGTCATACCGGCCTGGGCTACATGCTCAGAGAGCTCTTTTATGTCTCTTTTCATGTAGTCCAGGGAAGTACGTCTCAGGTCATTCACACCAGCATGGACAATGACTGAGTCATATTTGTACTTGCCTTGGAGGGACCTGAGTGCTTGTGTTATGTGGCGGATCCTAGCGCCTGACAGGCTGCTCACTGTGACCCTCTCCTTGTTCAGCCTGGTGAGCGGGACATCAGTGTGCCTGACGATAGAGTCACCTATTACAAGTGTATCAGGTGTGTTACAATGGGCACAATGATTGGGCTGAACAATCAGCATGCTCATTTTGGAATATCAATGATCAGTCATTGTATAATTTACATGACCGCTCTGATGTGCTTTCATTACATTACCTTGGGGTGTGACTGTACTGCATTACCCACTTGTGTTTAAATGGGGGTTTTCACCTTATATCTCCACTTACAGTTGAAACTTGGACCAGCTACATTATCCTGGTTAACAAATATTAATTATTACATCATTAAATAAAATAAAAAAATATAAAACTGCTTTCCCATGTAAAAGCTAAATGCCCTGTTTTGGTATTCAACCCATGCACCTAGTACATTGCAAGCCATGACCTTAACCACTAAGATAATAGCACTGTTCAAATTCCAGCTATACATTTGTATATAGTTTCTTCTAGACATGAAATTTGGACAGCTCCGTTAGCTAAGGGAGCTGCCCAAATTTCAGCTATACTTTTGTATATAACTTCATCTATAGGTGAAATTTGGACAGCTCCCTTACCTAACGGAGCTGTCCAAATTTCATCTCTAGAAGAAACGATATACAAATGTATAGCTGAAATTTGAACAGTGCTATTATCTTAGTGGTTAGAGTCATGACTTGCAATGTATTAGGTGCATGATTTGAATATCAACACAAGACATTTAACTTTTATATGGAAAAGCAGTTTTATATTCTTTTTTATTTGATTTAATTTATTTTATTTAATGATGTAGTACAGCACTTTCACAATGCAGGGGATGTGTCACAGTAACTGTCACACACACCCTGCAATTATTTAGATTGCTATTAAACTATTTCAGTGTCCACAGACACTGTTTTCATTTGTAAAGTGCTGTACAGCACTTTCACAATGCAGGGGTGTGTGACAATACCTGTCACACCCCCTCCCATTTATTTAGATGGCTTTTAAACTATTTCAGTGTCCACCGACATTGTTTTCTAATGTAAAGTGCCATACAGCACTTTCACAATGCAGGGGGTGTGTCACAGTAACTGTCACACACCCCTGCATTGTTTTTACTTGCCATTAAGTATTTCAGTGTCCGCAGACACTGTTTTATTTTGTAAAGTGCTGTACGGCACTTTGTCAGTGCAGGGGGTGTGTTACAGACCTGCCAGCACTGTAACACACCCCCCAGCACTCA